>NW_005871081.1:7922529-7951259 GCF_000147115.1 Myotis lucifugus
TAGCCAATATTTGAAGCAGCCCAAGTGCCCATCAGTAGGTGAGTGTATAAAAAAGTTGTGGTACAATTACATGATGGAATACTACTCAGCCATAAAAAGACAGAGATCTTACTTTTTGCGACAGCATGGATGGACCTGGAGAGTATTATGCTAAGTGAAATAAGCTAGTCAGAGAAAAAATACTGTATGGTTTCGCTTATAAGTGGAATCTAATGAACAAAATTAACTAACAAAATAAAAACAGACTCATAGCTGTCAGAGGGGAGGGGGTAGTGGGGCTAGGTGAAAAAGTAAAGGGATTAAAGGGGGGAAAACCTCATAGACAACATGGTCATTATTAGAGGGAAATGGGGGTTAGGGGAGGTAGGAGAGAAAAAAGGGGGATAAATAGTGATGCAGAGAGAGACATGACTCAGGGTGGTGAACACATAATGTAATAGATAGATGATGTATTATAGAATTGTACATCTTAAACCTACATAATTTCATTAACCAAGAAACCCCAATAAATTCAAATAGATAGTCATCTGTGTAGTTGCATTTTAAAGACAAAAGTATCAAAAAAGACACTATGTGCAGTGTTGGATTTTCATTGCCTTGCACATAAGTCATTTGATAATCATATTGAATGAATAAATGTGGTGGTTTAACTGTTTAATCTGTCATTAGTATGTACATGGACTTACAGTAAATGTCAATGAAAGTCACTTCTGATAACACAGAAGGATAATATATGCAAAGGGTCTTCTGGATATGGAGTCCACTTTGATCTCATTTTAAAATACAAAATATTAGTTCTGCTTTTTAAGTGTATTTTAAAATCCTCTGATCTTCTCTAATGAGCCACTTGATTACATAAGGCTTTGCCTCGTGTTTCAAAATGAATTGGCAGTGTCTATGTTAGTCAAAGCTGGACTCAAGAAATTTGAATAGTAGGGCAGACTATTAATACTCAGTTATTCTTGTTTGACTTTTGTTATCACAAACCAATTTACTTCAGCAATTTTTACCTACTAAAAAATTACACAAATTAGAGCATGTCTTTAAAAATGAATAGCTTCTAAATAAACTTTAGGTGCAATTAAAATTATGATACTTATTATGAAGAGCTGTGTCTCTTTCCATTTGGCGCTAGTGACAAAGGTTAAAAATGCCGTCCTATAAAATACCACATAATTAAACAAAGCAATTTTGTAATTACCCACTACAGAACTGGATAAATTCCAAGTTTCATAATTATTTTAACCTATAGATGATCTACTTGTACAAAATAATAAATCTAAAAGGTAAAAGAATAGAATTTCTCTTCAGCACAATTTAGTTTCATTCCTATTTCTCTCAGTTTGCTCAACTACTCTTTTTTTTAAATAAAAATAACAAATAGCAAAGTGTTCTTCTCCTTATATCACCCTCCTCAGTAACTAGGTATAGATGTGGGTATAGAATGGCAGGCCATCTTGAGAATTGCTAAAATCCAGTACCAGAAAGGAGACATAACAGTGGTACCTGGCATACTGAAAACCCAACCCCCATCATCAAGAGTTGCAAGAATAATGTCCCAGAAGTTGAAGGAACTCATTATAATAAACTAATAGAGACAAAACTCTCTAAAAGGAAAGTACCTGTTTCCCAATAGAATCTAATTACACCATTATATAGGCAGATTCCCACCATGACAGCTTCCTGCGTTGAGCTTCTAAAAGTTTCATTCTGAACTGCACACCATCCCCTTATTGTTTTAAAGTGCAAAAGAAACAGGCTGTCTTACAAAGCTCCAGATAAATGTCCAGCTACCCCAGTGTCCAATCCCACTTCCCATGTCACACTAAGATGAAGGACATCCCCTGTGGATAATTCTGCAGAAGGAATCTATTCTACACAATCCAATATATTCTGAGATGACCAAAAAAATCTTTTTTGAAAACCATCCTTCAGCATTTCTAGGTCACTGGATGAATTTTTAAATCACAGTGATGACCAAATACTTTCATCAAATATCCATGATATACCTTAGGCATTTTACTGCATACTAGTCCTAATACCTTGGCCAAATTTCACCTTTGAGTGGGTCCTCTTATTAATTATTTAGTCCTTTTACTTTGAAAGTAGTATTCTTGCTTTAGGCCCAGAACACTTCCCCACAGTACAATGAGTAAATGTCCTCAGATTCCAGGAGGCTAGGTGGAGTATCTATAAATGAAAAATCTAAAAAATGATGACATCTGTTGAAGTTGCATTCAGATCTCTCTAGTAGAGCTTGATAATAACTTTTCCAGAAGGTCATGTTTACCTTCTGGAAAAGTGCAAAACAGAGCATGCTAACCAATGAGTCACAGGGTCCAAGTTCAATGTTCTTTGGGGACTCACCTCCCAGTCTGAGCATTCGAACCCAGGAAGAACAAGAGTCATTACATGACTGCAGTAGTCCAGGCAGAGCAGCCTGGATTTGTCTTTCAGCCTCCTTTCTTTCTGAGTTTTGGTATAAAAATATAGGACTCAATTATCTGATGTCTACACAAATCAAACACCCACTGTAAGGTTCAACTAGAAAACAACTTGGAGAAATATAAAGAGAGCATACCTTTATGCATCATTTCTTTTGCCAGAAACATTTCTGGGTGTCTTATAAAAATTACCATTTTTTAATCTCTATGACAAGGGATTAAAAAAATCCCTTCTATTTTTTTATTTTTTTATTTTTTTGCATGAGAATTCTTAGTTTCTGAGAATTTAAGTGACTTTGTGAAGGTCACTCTATAAGGAAGTAATATAACTGAGCATCTGTCTCCAGAGCCCATTATCTTTTTACTATGGTACTTGGTGTGTATTGCATGCCACTGACTCAGCTCCAACTCCTGGTGACCCTATGAATGAGTGATGTCCACAATGTTCTGTCCTCAACAGCCCAGCTCGGCTCCTGCAGACTCGTGCCTATGACTTCTTTTATGGAGTCCATTCATCTTATATTTGGTCCTCTTTTCCTGCTGTCTTTCATTTTTCCCAGCATTATTGCATTTTTCAAGGAACCCTGCTTTCTCATGATGTGTCTGAAGTAGGACAGCTTCAGGTTTGTCATTTGCCTCCAGTGATGTTTTGGGCTTGCTTTGTTCAAGGACCGACTTGTTTATCTTTCTGGCAGTCCCATAGAGCTCTCCTCCAACATCATATTTCAAATGAATCAATGTGTTTTCCCATCAGTCTTCTGCACTATCCAGTTTTCACATCCATACATAGTAATTGGGAATATGAGGATGTGGATAATCTTAGCTTGTTCTCTAATGACACATCTTTGGTTTTGGTGATCTTTCCTCATGGTTCCATTACTACCCTTCCAAGTCTCAGCCTGATTTCTTGACTGCAGTCTCCATTTGAACTGATGAGTAGGCCAAGATAAATCTTTAACAATTTTGAAGTCTTCATTGTCTATATTAAAGTTGCGTATTTCTTCTATAGTCATGATTTTTGTCCTCTTGATATTGAAATGCTGTCCTGCTTTGGCACTTTCTTCTTTCACTTTCATCAGAAGTAGTTTCAAAACATTGTTAGTTTCTACCAGTAAGGTGGTGTCACCTGCATATGTTGTTAGTGGTATTTCTCCCACCAACTTTCACTCTTCCTTCCTCTGAGTGTAGCCCAGTTTTTTGTATGATAGATTCTGCATACAGATTAAACAATAGGGAGATAAAATGCATCCTTGTCTGAGACCCTGGCTTACAGGAAACTATCCTCTCTCCCCATACATATTCTGTCCTGACACTGGCTTCCTGTCCATCAGGACTATCCCTCCCTCTCAATTTTTCTTTCCTTTTTGCTTCTGGCATTATCTTTTTGCATTCTTCCCTAATATTTCTAGTTTCACTTCACAGTTCTTCTGGTTTGGGGGAAATTAAATTTAATAATGCAAATCTGTGGGATTTAAACCCATCAGGTGTGTTATTTATGTTACATGTTGGTACTATGATTCTTTTGGTGCTCTTCTTCAGCTTTACTCTCATGTTTGATATTAACAATCCATGGTCAGTACCACAATCTGCTCCTGGTCTTGTTTTGGGAGAGGGAATACAGCTTCTCCATCTCCTGCTTCCATAGTCTATTTGATTTCTACATTGGCTATCTGGTAATGCACATGTATATAGTCATCTGGTTGTCTGAAGCATGTGTTTGTGATGGACAAGTTGACTTTGCAGAAATCCATGAGCTGATCTCCTGCTTTATTTCTGACCCCTACTCCAAGTTTCCAATGACATTTGATTCCATTTTAATTCCTACTTTTGTGTTCAAGTCACCTATAATTATCAGCATGTCTTATTTTGATGTGTGATAAATTTCTTCTTGGATAGTTGCATAAAAGCTTTCAAGTTCCTCTTCTTCAGCCTTTATGGGTTGGAGCATAGACTTGAATGATGGTTATGTTAATAGGTTTTCCTAGAAGTCTGATTGATATTATTTGATCAGACCTTGCATTATAGCCCCTAATTGCCTGTGCTACATCTTGCCTCAGTATTAACGTCATTCTGTTTCTTTTTGTCATTTCCAGAGTAGAACACTTTGTAGTTGCCTGACTGGAAATGCCCCCCACCCCCCAGTACATTTTAGTTTCCTACCAGCAAGCACTGCAATGTTTAGACGTTCAATTTCTTACATACATTGCATGTTACTTCATTCGATTTTAAGTTCAAATGCTGAGTTTATGTTTCTTAACCTCTAAACCTTATTTTTTATCTGTAAAATTATAACATTCCCAAAGTCACACACAGCTGATAATTGTCAATGATGGGATTTGAATGCTGGTTTTGTCTCTTTCAACATATAGCATTCAAAATAAACTGAACATGTGTATTTCCTCTGCCAATTCTTTCCTTCCTTCAGTCTTTCTTTTCAAAATGTGGGGATTGGTTGGAAGGCACCTTTCCTCTCAGTGACACGCATCCTATGTATCAGAAAGACCTGATCATTCTACCTTCAAAATGTTACTCAAACCCATCACTTCTCTGCATCATCATCTCCACCTCTAATACTAATTGCCATCCTCTTTAGCTGAGGCTTAGTGATCTCCCTCATCCGCCCAGTCCTTCTGATAGAGTCAGAGGGATCTTTTGGAAATAAAAATCATGCTGGATTACCTCAGTACTTAAAACCTTCAGTGACTTTCTATTTCATTTAGGATTAGCCCTGATCACTTCTCCCCTACTGTCTCCCACCTTCCTTACACATCCTTGCTTGCTCCTTATCAAGTCCTTTTCTACTGCAGGGTTCGTGTGTGCTGTTCTTCTGCCTGGAGCACTCTTACTCTTTCATCATTCCACTTCATAGACACTGCCTCACTGGATATTTCCTTGCCCCTCCCCCACACACACTCAAACTGGGTTCCCCTCTTTCATAGTCTTCTGTATTATTTAGGCCACAGTGGTCGGCAAACTGTGGCTTGGGAGCCACATGCGGCTCTTTGGCCCCTTGAGTGTGGCTCTTCCACAAAATACCGACTTCTGCGCATGGGCCACGAAGTTTCAATCGCACCATACATGCACGCCTGCACATGGTATTTTGTGGAAGAGCCACACTCAAGGGGGCACAGAGCCGCATGTGGCTCACCAGCTGCAGTTTGCCGACCACTGAGTTAGGGCATGTGCTAAGCTGCATTAACAGAGAGATCTAAATAAATAATGGCTTACATAAGATGGAAGTTCATTTCTCTGTCACATTATAATCCATGAATTCAAAGCTGTAAGGGGGATTTTTCCATCTTCAAACTGCAGCCTCCATCTTGGTATCCAAGGCTGCTGTTTCAGTTCTCAGCATCTTCCAGCCAGCAGGAAGGAAGAAAGGGTATGGAATAATTACTTTTCGTACACCTCCATAATTGGTAAAAATCAGTTCTGTTCATAGCCCATTAGACAGAACTTAGTCATTTGGACAAGATATGATAGGTTTGTGGTGGTATTCCCAACCAAAACTCACCAAAACTCACACATCCTATTATTAAAGACAGGCAGAGTGGACACTGGTTAAAAAAAAAAAAAGCAGCCTCTATAACTTTCTTTTCACTGAACTTATTTCAGTTGGTAATTACATGTTGTTTTAGATCATGATTTGTTCAATGCCTGTCTCTCTTTTGACTATAAGTTTAATGAGGGAGAAACATTTTACCTATTTGGGTCATTACAAATTCTTCATGCCTCATACAGTTTGGATCATTGCAATGTTCCTCATACAGTTCTGAAGTAAACTAGATGAGTCATAAACATGTAATCATTGAAGGAGTAGATAAGAGTTAAGAATTATATAAACTACCTTCCTCTGTGCATACACTGTGCATATGGGTATATGTATCTCTATGGACTTGCCAAGTCCTAAGCTGCCTCTGTTCTTCAGTACTCATTTCTTCCTGAAACACCTGACCTGGACCTTATTAACACTCTTAACTTAGCATTGCATTTGTCTCTACTAATCAACTCCCTACTGTTCTTAATATTCTCTCTGCCTTGTTTTTTCTTGTTAATCAATATTACCTCTGATCTCCGAACGAAATAAGCTAGATACCCTTCCTTCATTCCTCTACCACAGTGAGGCTCTACTCATTGACATCAAGTATTTCTTTCCTTCCACAACTATTTCAATATCTATTCTGTTTATTATACTAGCCACCAAGAATACAAAAAATCCTATATAATAAAAGCCTAATATGCTACTAGTAAGTGTCCAACCATTAGATCAGTCACTATGACGTGCACTGACCACCAGGGGGCAGACGTTCTGACCGGTAGGTTAGCTTGCTGCTGGGGTCTGGCCAATCGGGACTAGGCGAGACAGGCCAGACACACCCTGGAGCCCTCCCGCAGTCCCTCCCCAGTCAGCCAGCCCTGATCGGCCCCGATGGCCCCAATCGGGACTGGGCGAGATGGCTGGACACACCCTGGAGCCCTCCCGTGATCCCTCCTCAGCCCCGATCATGCACTGGTGGGGTCCCTCGCCCTGGCCTGTGCCCTCTCACAATCCAGGACCCCTCAGGGGATGTTGGAGAGTTAGTTTCAGCCTGATCCCCACAGGCCAGGCCAAGGAATAACACGGGGCCTCTAGTCTATATATATAAAAGCCTAAGTAACCGGCCGACTGGCCAACCAGCCGGTAGCTATGACATGCACTGACTACCAGGAGGCAGACGCTCAGTGCAGGAGCAGAAACCACAGGCATGGAAACATGGAACAGACTGATGAATCTCAGAAGGAAGAGGGGAGGGGGGAGGGCAGGAAGAGATTAACCAAAGATCTTATATGCATACTAGAGGCCCGGATCAGGATTCGTGCACGAGGGGGGGCACCTCGATTCTGGTCTGCAGGGATCAGGCCAAAACCGGCTCTTCAAAGTCCAAGGGGGCGTGGAATGTGAGAGGACACAGACCAGGCTGAGGGACCCCACTGGTGCATGAATCCATGCACCGGGCCTCTAGTATATAATATAACCTAATTTTCCTAAGAAACTTAAAGTTTATTTGGGAG
The DNA here is from genome assembly GCF_000147115.1 of Myotis lucifugus. Lineage (NCBI taxonomy): Eukaryota > Metazoa > Chordata > Mammalia > Chiroptera > Vespertilionidae > Myotis > Myotis lucifugus. Next base: position 7,930,026 of record NW_005871081.1, read on the forward strand.
ACAGACTAGAAAATGAACAATTCCAATGCAGAGATGCAGGTGCTATAAAAGAGGTATGCTTATAAAACTATGGGAACACATGCATTGAGTACCTGCTATTACTTCATTGTGTCTGATAGTATTATCATCAGATCATCTGAACTTTAAAGATAAAGAAGCTAAGGCTCAGGGAGTTAAAGCAATTTGCCCAAACTCAAACATCTTGGAAGAGAGAATCACCAGTTCAGGACAATCTGATATCAAACTTACCCTCTTTTTCCCTCTACAAACTCTGATGCAATTCTACTGTATTTTAATGCAAGTTCTTCTGTTAAAATGGCTCCAGTTCTGCCTCTTCTCCTTGTCTACAAGCACTTAGCTCCAGCCAGGCCCTGAAAACAAGAGACTTGGAAGAAGGCTTTAGACTTTTTTTGATCTAGCCTTGTAAGTTCTAGAATGTTACTTCTACTGAATTCATATAAGTTTAATTAAGTCAAAAACACTAATCCAGATTCCAAGAGAGGCAAATTTGACTTTATGACTCAATGAAAGAAGTAGCAAAAAAAATTGGTGGCCTTCTTAACCTACCTCATATGGAGTGAGACAAATCTGGGTTTAAATCCCAGTTTTGCCACTTACTGCGTAACATCAAGCCAGTTACTTAATCATTCTAAAATTCAGTATTCTTATCTGTAAAATGTTGAAAACAGTATCTATCTCATTGGGTTGTTGTGAATAATAAATGAAATCCATTGTATAAAATGCCATGTACCAGGCAGCTGCTCAGTAAAGGTTAGTTTTGTTTACCCATCATGTTCTACCCTCACTTCCAAGCATTTCCAAGGTGGCAGAATAGGGTTTCCATTAGCATTTGTTAAATTAATGAATGAGTGAAACTATGCAATCCGTGATGATGTCAAAGTAATCTTCCAATACACTATTCATCATGTCGCTCATATTTAAGAACTTATATACTAAGCGAAATAAGCCAGTCAGAGAAAGATAAATATCACATGATCTCACACATTTGCAGAATATAATAAACAACATAAACTGATTAACAAAAATAGATCCAGAGACATAGAAGCATAGAACAGACTATCCAACCTTAGAGGGACGGCAGCGGGTGGGGGGTAAGAGATCAACCAAAGTACTTGTATGCATGCATATAAGCATAATCCATGGACACAGAGAGTAGGGGGGTAAGGGCATGTGCTGGGGGGTGGGAACAGCCAGGGAGAGGTCAAAGGGGGAGAAAAGGAGACATATGTAATACTTTAAACACTAAAGAGTTTAAATTAAAAATAAATAAATAAATGTTTGACCAAATTGAAAAAAAAAAAGAACATATAGGACCTTTCAATCGTTAAACAAAGTAACCCAAGTTTCCAGCTGAGCATTCAGAACTCTGGAACCTCTTAACCTCTGCTACCCATACCCCACTCCTTCCCAGACAGATATGGCAGCCTCCTAATCCTCATGCTAGCACAGAACACTAACATGTAGTATGTACTTGCAACTATATATATTATGTGCTGAACAGGAGAGGAGCCAACTGAAATAACTCCCAGTGGTCAAACCTAAAGCTATCTGAGAAACAAAATGAAGAAGGTAGTATTGGATTATAATCCAAATTATAAAATAAATATCGATGAGTCTGTATAGATATAAATAAATAATTAAATGAATTAATAAATGGAGGAGAAGAGACATATATCCAAATATTCCCTCTCAAGAAGTAGAGCATAATTCCCTACTCATTAACTGTGGGCTTTGTGTAGTGACTTCCTTCCAAAGAGTCAAACTACAGCGGGAAGGCTGGGAAGGGTTAGAAGGGAAGAGATCAACTGAAGGACTTGTATGCATGCATATAAGCATAATCCATGGGCACAAGGCACTTGGGAGGAGGGGGTTGAGGGCATGTGCGGGGGGGGTGGGGTGAGAGAGTAGGCGAGGCCGGAGGAATGTCAATGGGGGAAAAAAGGAGATATATGTACTACTATTTGTAATACTTTAAACAATAAAATAAAAAAATAAGAGTACATTATGGAAAGGGAGAAACTTGACAGTCACTACCTCAGCCAAGTGATCAAGGTCAACATCAATAGCTATGTCATGCATGTAATCTTTTTTAAAATAAATTTTTAATGATTTCAGAGAGGAAGGGTGAGGGAGAGAGAGAGAAACATAAATGATGAGAGAGAATCATTGACTGGCTGCCTCCTGGGGATCAAGCCCTCAACCTGGGCATGTGCCCCGACCTGGAATCAAACCATGACCTCCTGGTTCACAGGTCAACGCTCAACTGCTGAGCCACTCTGGCTGGGCTATTATCTCTTCTTTTAAATAGTCATTCTTCTTGTTCTTCAATACACACAAGGCCAATGATGAGAGGTGGCGCGGGGGGTGCAGATTGACACAAAATTACTAGAGACCATGCTCATAGTTGGGGCCCAGCTATACTGCAGATCAGTAAAATTCCTCCCTTAATGAACGGTACTAATATTTTTCCACTCGGGCCTAAACCTGTTCTCTGTAATCCTGATTACACCGAATGTGGTTCCATACTCAAAGTAGAAATGCAATGACTATTAAAGGTCAACACTGTCATGTGTTACAATTCTCTAAATAAATCCTTATATATTTCATTTAAAAGCATGCCAATGTCAAGAATAACCAGTACATTAGTAAGAATCAGAATCAGAAAAACCACACTTTTTTATTTCAATAGGTTCTATATTTTACCATTAGATAGCAGTGATGTAAAATGTTTCCCTTTTTTCTTTTTTGTTCTCCAAACTGGTATTTGCATCTGAGTTAGCAGCTGATAATAGAAAAATTATGAAAATTTGGGCTGAAATTAAAATGCCAAAACTGGATCTTCTGGATAATGAGAAACTGATTGCCTCCATTACTGAAGAGGAAATGAAAACAGCAACAGAGAAATTTGCAAGTAGCAAGCCTCCTGTGGTGATGAGTGCCAATTGGAATAGGATAAAGCTTTTGAGGAAGAATCAAAAGATCTGCTATGCAGGATTTATGAGAAATGTCTACTTAGGAGACGATGAAAGCCCTAATGCAAAAGCCTTTGTTCTTATAATCTGTCAAAAGTACCAACGTTGGTGCTGTTTGCTTAATTAATTGCACTGAAAAAGAAGACACCTTCCAGGTAGGAAAATGGATGAAATAATTCAGGTCAAGATCCATGGTTGTTTCTTGCATGGCTGCACTTATTATACGTGCAAAATTTCTAATTTATGAGAGCCAGAAATAGATTTAGACCTCTCTTCTACAGCAACTTATGAATTTGCACAGAAAGCCTTTATCATATAAAAGAGGAATATTTACAAAGGCTTTTAAACAATTTTCAAAAACTGTAATAAATGGAATATAAGGCATGAACCCCTCTGAGTACATTGATTACCAGTAAAAGTGTTTCCTTCTCCCTGGGAAGAAACATGTGCTTTACAGATGCCTTTCACTTTATTTCATCTGTTGACAAAAGAAGTTTATGTTCAATTCAATAGAGAAGTGATTCAAGGTAAAAGTTAAAAGTTAACCATCCTTAGTAACTGTGTACTTCATTTTGTGGTAATGCATTCACTGCACTTTTCAAATTACTTTAAAAACCTCACCTTATCAAAATCACCAGAATCTACAACTAAACACTTGCTAGTAACAACAGAAAAGACATAAAATAACTGCTTAATACTACTTAAAAAGTGGTAAAGAATAAAATCCAAATCTCTTCAGCTAAAGGTAACTTTTTGAAAGACAACATCCAAACATTCCTTTAAAAAGTTGCAGTTGATCACTTATTTGTTCTCTTTGGTTTGTTTATTTGTTTGTTTGTTTGTTTGTTTGTTTTTTCGCAAACAACAGCCCCCACTGTCTGTGGGTGACAGAAAAGAGAAAATTTCATGTCTTTTCAGTTGCTTCTGAAATCATCCTATGAATGATTCAAAATTCAGGTTTCACTTAAGACAAGATTTCCCAAAGTGGTAGCTTATTTGACCCAAAACTTGTTATTTCCTTCCATTTTCTTACAATTAAGAAATGTTATTCCTGCCCTGACTGGTTTGGTTCAGTGGATGGAGCGTTGGCCTGCAGACCAAAGGGTCCCGGGTTTGATTCCGCTCAAGGGCATTTGCAGGCACATCCCCGGTGGGGGGTGCGGGAGGCAGCTGATCAATGTTTCTCTCTCATTGATGTTTCTAACTCTCTCTCCCTCTCCCTTCCTCTCTGTAAAATATCAATAAAATATATTTTTTTTAAAAAAGAAATGTTATTTCCCAATGAAGTAAAAGGTAACTATAACATATTAGAGTCGGGAATTAGCACCCCCATGTTCACTTCAGCATTGTTTACAATAGCCAAGACATGGAAGCAACCTAAGTGCCCATTGATATATAAATGAATTTTTAAAATGTGGTACGTACAGATAGTTATTCATGTAGAAAATAATACCATAATTAATAAATAATAATACAAGATTAAACTCTGTGTTTTACATACAACTGTAAACCTACTTTTGCCCCACCCTGTGTGTGTATGTGTATATATATATATATATATATGAAAACATATACACACACAATGGAATAGTATTCAGCCATGAAAAAAGAAGGAAATCTTGCCATTGTGACAACATGGTTAGAAGTTCAAGGCATTATGCTTAGTGAAATAAGTCAGGCAGAGAAAGACAAATACTGTAAGATCTCATTTATATGTGAAATCTAATCAAACAAATAGAAAACAAACTCATAGATACAGAGAACAGATTGGTGGTTACTAGAGGCAGAGATGGGGAGTGAGCAAAATAGGCCATGGTGGTCAAAAGGTACAAACTTCCAGTTACAAAATAAATAAATCATGGGGATATAATTTACAGTATAGCAACTATAGTTAACTAGTGACTCAGTGCACAAAATTCCTGCACATTAAAAGGGAATTAATTAGAGGAAATATTTTAATATTGCTATTTGCCCTTTCTCTATAATAAAAGTGACAGAGATGAAAGAAAATTAGTAAAATGTATATGAAAATCTTCCTCCTGTCAGAGTCTGGGGCATGCCACGGGAACCAGAGTCAAGTCCCCGTTCACGCACATGAGCCTCAAAATTGCACGAGACACAGACCCAGCCTGCCCCACCCCCATCAAGCGCCAGTCGGCTGGCCCGGTACAAGGGTGGGGGGCGTGGCCTGAGGTCCCCTGGCCCAGCCTCAGGTCCCTGCTAATTGCTCATTAAGGCTCTTTACGGGTACTCAGCCTCTGTTGTGGGTGCAGCCACCTTGTGTTACGGAATCCCTGTCTCTGCTGTGGGCGAAGTCATCTTGTGTTACGGAATCCCTGCCTCCGCTGTGGGTGCAGCCATCTTGACCATTATGGCATGATGGTCAATTTGCATATTTCCTCTTTATTAGATAATAAAATTCTGTATTGCATATTTTAAAGAGGCTAAAGCCTAGATCTTAAAAGTTCTCATAACAAGAAAAAAGTTTTTATAACTACTACATGGTGACAGATGCTAACTATGCTTGTTGTGGTGATTATTAGCAAATATACAAATATCAAAACATTGTTGTACACCTGAAACTAATATAATCTTTTATGTCAATTATATCTCAATTTTAAAAAGTCAGGAATTAGTAACACTAGGTATACTTAAGTATACTTACTAAAAGAATCATTTAAAATATAACAACTTTGCCCAGCCAATGTGGCTCAATGGTTGAGCATTGACTCAGGAACCAAGAGGTCACTAGTTCGATGTCAGGGCACATGTCTGGATGGTGGGCTCAATCCCCAGGAGGGGGCATGCAGGAGGCAGCTCATTGATGTTTCCATCTCTCTATCTCTCCCTCTTCCTCTCTCTCTAAAAATCAATAAAAAATAAAATATAAATAAATAAAACTTAACAACTTTTTATAATACATATTTGACTTATAAACTGGTTTTTTGACATTTTTTTATCCTCGCTTTGCAAGTAAAATTAATATCTCTGTTTTCCAAATATCAAAACCAGGCTAAATAAAGAACCACTGTAGATTTTTATGATTATAGGAATATATTACTATTGCACTTTGCCAAAACTATAACAGATTACTGGAGAAGTCATAACAAAAAACAAATTGCTGAGGAAGCTATTAACCATTTACTATTTCCAGCCCATATGGAAATACTAATATTACTAGTATACTCATGAGGACATGATAGGTATGTTTAGTATGAGGTTAATACTTTCTCAGTGGACTAAAAGTTTTTTGGTTTGGTTTTGTTTTTAGCATTTTGGTCAGATTCCCATAAACACCAATGCCTTTCAAGTTAGCACACTTAGGTCTTTCTTGTGATGTATCTGTATTTGGAAGATTGCATTCCAGAACCAGTATGGTTAGGGGAGTTATTTCAGCAGATGGCTGACCCACCCAAGAAGGAGTATGTGGCCATAGAATGCTAGTAGACCATTACTCCAGGTAACGGCCAGCTTTTCAGAAATTCTCTAGGATTTCATTAGGGGAGGAGGTGGGATTTGATCCCCACACATGACACCCAGAATTATCAGGCTCCAGGGCCTAATGATCCAGACTGCAAATCTAGAGTCAGCCAGAGGGATTCAAATAAGACTGAAAGCAGGCATAAATGGGCCATGATCAAATGGGAAACATTGAGAGAGAGAGAGAGAGAGAGAGAGAGAGAGAGAGAGAGAGAGAGAAGCATCTGTGTCCAAATCTGCCAAGAAGTGGAAAAGGTCAGAAGAGGTGACAACTGAGCTACACCTTGAAAAGTGACTAGAAAGATGTCTTATGAATAAGGAGGGGAAAGCATCCCAGAAGAGAGGAGTGAGGAGAACTGTTCAGGCAGTTAGGTCTGAGAAAGCCCTCAGTTAAAGGACACTGTGGCTGGACTGTAACATGCAAGGTGGGGAAGGGGGTTGTAATGTTTGTAAAATTGTGGTGTTTCTTCTGGGAGGGCTGAATGACTCTGGAGGAACATCCTCCAGGGCTGGCTTAGAGGTACTAGCCAGAGCAGGTGACCGGAAGGTTCTGAAGGGTGACTTAGGAGAGCAGAATGCTATGTCAGCCCAGATTGTGGCTCAGAATCTGGAGGAGACTGCCAAGGTTCACATCCTAGCTCTGCCCCTTTCCAGCTTTCTGACCTTAGGCATGCTACTTACCCATCTGTAAAATGGGAATAGTCACATTATCTATTTTAGAGACACTGTGAGATTGAGTACATTATTTGTAAGGTATTTTGCACGAATCTGGCAAAGAGTCAGCACTACCTAAATGCTTGGTTAATAAAATAGTGGTTGCAGCAATTAAAGCACCAGCTCTTTACACACACACACACACAACAACAACAACAACAAACAGACAAAAAGAAACTTATTCTGGATTCCAGGCTTGAAGGGACCCATTTTTTACAGAAAGATACTCAAAGGATGACTGAAGTCTCTGACTCTAGAATCTTAACCCAATAACTTGCTCGAAGGCAGAATTCCAGTCTTGATCCAGGTATTAACTGGACAAATTATGGGGTATCAGGCTCTCCAACAGAAGCTGAGTGTGAGCCTCCTGGTTTGCTCTAGTGGACAGGTGAGGAGAAAGGCAGCAGACAGATGATTCTCAAGTGGAGCCAAGAGATTTTTTTCCCTCAGGGCTCTCTAAAAAGCAATTATTTCTTTTTATAGGTTCTCCAGAAAGAAATACAAGGTTACTAAGAATACTTTTCAATTCACATAGCCAAGATATTTGGGGGTAACTGTCTCATAATTACTGAGTAGTGCATATAAAATAAATTGCTGTACATATATGAACGAATGAAAAATGAATTACAATGTTCCCTATAATTGCAGGAACATTAAAAATTTTACAGGAACAATCTGTACTGCACTTTGTCTTCGACTTAAGCCTGTGTGATATACTAGTAAGGGTCATCAAACCTCATTTCTACAAGTAGAAATACAGGATCACGTGGGACAGTGCTTGATACATTTTTTTAGATTTATATTGCAAACTACTGACCTCTACTCAAAATAATTAAAAAGAAAATATGGCAATTTCATCATCATAAAATAAATGTATATATACACATATGCAACAGAAATCACTATCTTTTAAATTAAATTTTACTAATTAATAACATGTTAGGACCAATGTTTATTAAAAATTAATAATTATAGTTACTAATTTTAGAATAAAAATCTTTTTCAAATGTTTACAACCTAGACACTAAAACATTTCTTTAAAATGCAAATTAATCTGAATGTGTCAGCATATGTCTCTCATATCAATCATCACCCCTGCCTAAATATAATTTTACCTATAAAAATGAGTGAAAAAAATGTAGATAAAATATAACTTGTATGTAACTTGGACTAGACGGAAACCGTGAAAGTCTGTTACCTTTATATAAGATTTCTGGAAAAAAAATAGATGTATCAGAAAATCTTTCATTTAGTTAAATACTAAATTGTTTTTTGAAGAAAAGAAAAAAAAGAAGTCAGGAAAATAAAAAGAAGAATCCTTTATAAAAGAGACTAACAAAAGGCTTCTGATGTCACACATTATATAACCTTTCAATGTAACTGTGCTCCCCAGTGGGGACTTCTAAAAGGCTCAGTTTAAATTTTTTAGAAGTTTGTTTCATGTAAGCATCACCACATATGCCAAATGGTCCATTAAGGATGCTCCATTATAGCTTAAAGAGTTTTGAGTTAAACACTCAGAGCATCGTGGCCTAAGATACTAAGAAAATACACAGCTCAATTTCCATTTGATGTAACTCTTTTCCATTTGATGTAGGAAGATATTATCCACAGAACATTTGCTGCATTAAGGCACGCATTTATACAATGCCTTCAGAACTGTTTGGATGCTTCTGATCCCACTAGATGAAAATCCATCTGTCTAAGATTTTGAAAAGTTAGTCAATTCCCGTTATTCACATATGGGATCTGCATATATAGAGTGTGCTTTGCCAATATGCCTTAGAGATCTAAACTGTGTCCTTGTGTTTTCATGAAGACTTTCTACCACCAAGCCAACCCACTTTCCTGGCCCACAGCCCCAAGAACCTCTGTCTTAGGTCTCTCTCAAACTAACAATTTCAGAGTTTAAAGTATGGAGCACTATAACTTTTCTCCTAGTTATCCTGCTCTCAGATGTGCTTTCCCACTGATAATCAAGTGTCCTGGAAACACCTTTAGACCAGAATAAATAGCGTCGGCATACTTAGAAAGAAAACTGATAGCTGCAAGTCACTGAGAATGTCCTGGACTCAACCCCCTGGGCATGCCCTCAGAATGTTCTGCCACATGAGCCCCTGAAGTCTGTTCAAAGTCAGTAATGCAAAAATATCCCCAGTGGATCTTAAATAAGTGCCATGTTGACAGAGAAAGACATTTGATACTCAAAAGGGCAAAGCAAAAGATGCATGTCTTAAAGGTGTTCATTTCTTGGAGAAAGTTTAGACTGCTTTCTTTTATAAAGTACAATTTTTTCACATTTGTTCCTTTGTATGTTCAATTGCACCAGAAATCACCAAATTCAGTTAGGTAAATAAATAGAAAGAAAGCCAAGGATCCAACAGGTTTGAGAGAAGTCAAGAGTGATCAGAGAAGGCTGTCTGGAACAGGCAGGACATGGGCATTTATCTTTGGGATTTGGCATAAGTACAGAGGAGAGAAGGAAGGCATTCTAAGTGGATGATCGGAGGCTGAACAAATCATAAAGACGGGATTTGCTGTGAAGTATTCAAGGAACAGGGAGCACACCTGCTTCACTGTGTGGAAAATCTGTGTTGGAGATAACGAGGTCGGTTGGGCCAGATACTAAAGGTTCTTGAATATCAACCTAAGAGAACTGGAATTTGTCACACAGAAAGGAGAAGTCATTAAAGGCTTTTGAGGTCATAAAAAACACATTTCAGGAAGGCTGGTATGATGACGATGTGCAAAAGAGATTTGGAGGGACAGGATGAGTTAGTTGTTGGAAACTGGGAAATGGGAAATAGCAATATGCCCTAGGCCAGTGGTCGGCAAACTCATTAGTCAACAGAGCCAAATATCAACAGTACAACGATTGAAATTTCTTTTGAGAGCCAAATTTTTTAAACTTAAACTATATAGGTAGGTACATTGTTATTAACTTAATTAGGGTACTCCTAAGGCTCTTAGGAAGAGCCACACTCAAGGGGCCAAAGAGCCGCATGTGGCTCTCGAGCCGCAGTTTGCCGACCACGGCCCTAGGCCAAACCTCTCCATTTAGCTCTATATGTTGACAATTTCAGAGAGAAATGCAAGGCAGGGAAAAATAAACAATTTCTCTCCTCTAGTCTCACTCTTTCCCACTCCCCCACGCTGTCCCAGCCCATCCCCTAGAACAAGCACCTGGGGAGAATCCCAAGTCCAGCTTTGTGCTCCTCCTCTCTTAGTCACTTACCAGAGACATAGACTTAGATAAGGAGAAGCCTTTCCTTTTAAGGGAACTGGATTCTGCTTACCTGATAAGGGCCCTTCAAGATTAGTAAATTTCCACCTGGGACAGGGCCAACTAAACATATCTGAATTGCCCTGCATAAAAGGCCTCAGTCTACAGAGGCTCCTTATCAAAGCAACTAATCTTTCTGAGGATTCTTCATGCTAAACCTAGTCTTACTAATGTTTTCTCCCACCCGCCTGTCAAGTTTCAGGTCCAGAATGCTGCCTAATGCTACATCAGACTTATCAGTCAGTCTCATTCTAACCCTCTTTCCAAGGAGACCTGTGCTGACCTCAGCTTGTTTGACTTTAGTTTGTCTCTCTAGCACCAGGTTTTCAGTGGCTACAGTGCCCCTGACCCACTTTCCCATAGAGACGCTGTCACCTAAGGAAGGTGCAGCCCTTCAGTCATAAGGTGGGAAGGTCTGAAACACATTAAGAGCAACGGAAGGAAAAAGGAAGCATCAAATAAAGCATGCCTGACTTCTCCTATCAGGAAAAAAAAATGGACTTGATAAAGGAATGCAATAGAAGATAGGTACTGAGGAACTTTGTTCCTAGTATGGATGATAAATCTATAGTAGTTCTTTTATAGGAGGAAGGCTCATATAAAACAATGCAAGGTTTTAGTCTAAATCAGTGGTTCTCAACCTTGGCTGCACATTGGAATCACCTGGGAATCTTTTTAAAATCCTGATTTCTGGGCCTCATCCTCTGGAAATTCTGTTTCTTTGTTATGGGGTGGGGCCACAACATTAGTGACAAAGAAACAGAATTTCCGGAGAATGAGGCCCAGAAATCAGGATTTTAAAAAGATTCCCAGGTGATTCTAATGTGCAGCCAAGGTTGAGAACCACTGGAAATGGAACTTATGCATTGTCATTAGCCAAAAACCTTCCAAATTACTATCCATATTAATACTCTCATAGAAGCTCTTTCAAAACATTCCTGAACCCTTGCCAGCATGGCTTAATTGGTTGGTCATCTTCCCATACACCAAAAGGTTGCTGGTTAGATTCCCAGTCAAGGCACATGCCTGAGTTGTGGGCTTAATCCCCAATAGAGGGTTTTCAGGAGGCAGCCAATCAATATTCTGCTCTCACACCCTGAGTCTTAAATTCAAGGTCATGTTTAATCAGATTAGTAAAGCACCATTCACCACACATCGCTGATCCAAGCTTGGGGTAATGTCTGTGTCAAGCCACTTCTCACCATCTCTGCTACTACCCCCTTCAACCACACATGGCTACTGCAGCATGATCCAAGCTTGGGGTAATGTCTGTGTCAAGCCACTTCTCACCATCTCTGCTACTACCCCCTTCAACCACACATGGCTACTGCAGCATCTTCTCCCTTCATCAACCACTGCTCACACTTCACCTGTTCTCCACACAACAGCCAGAGGGATCCTTTAAAATCTCTGAGCCAAATTACATTTGTCCTCTGCTTAAAACCCTCCAGCAGTTCCTCTTTCACTCAGGGAAAAATGCTTGCTCCAGCCCCACTGTCTGCTATTCCTTCTAAACTCCCAGGATAGTCCTTCCCCAGGGCCTTTGTTTAAACCAGCGCTTTGCTTGCTCCAGCCCCACTGTCTGCTATTCCTTCCTTTCACAGGGGTCGCCTAAGACCATCGGAAAACACATATATAATTACATATTATTTTTGTGATTAATCACTATGCTTTAATTATGTTCAATTTGTAACAATGAAATTGGGGGTCACCACAACATGAGGAACTGTATTAAAGGGCCGCGGCATTAGGAAGGTTGAGAACTACTGGTTTAAACTGTTCTTTCTGCCAGGAATGCTTTCCCTCAAGATACCCTCATAGCTCACTCACCCATCTTCTTTCAATTGTCACCTTCTCAGCTGGGCGTTTCCTGACCACTCCACTTAAAACTGAGGCAACTACTCTCTCTCAGAACTCCCAGTGCCCCTGACACTGTTCTGTTTCTTTTATGACATTTATCACTTTGGCATATTATCTACTTATTTATTTATTGTATTCAATGTTAAATTTTGATCCTGTCACACTAAAATATAAACTCAATGAGAAGAGGGATTTTTCTTCTTCTTTTTTTTTTTTCTTTAGTTCTAGTGCCTACAACCATGCCTGGCACCCAAGCAGCACTCAATAAATATTTGTTGATTGAGTGTTGGTGAATAATAAGTGAATTTTTATTGTCAACAAGAGTTTCCTGTGTTCAGGTCTTATTTGGAAAGAAAATTTTAAGGCCAGAAGAACTGTGAGGCAGGCTACTGAGACTGTTTTCCAAAACTGTGATCTAAGGGAGCATATTGGGACTCCCCATTGTCACAACACAACCCAATCTCTAAGATAAGAAAATTGTTCCTTTTTCCTTTCAGTGATTCACTCGTTGTTTTTTTCCTGCATGCTTTCTCAGAAATCTTTGAGTGAAAATACTTTTAAGTATTACACACTACTTGAAAAAAATAAGACATGTTAATTTTCTTTTGTGCTAGAAACTCTGCTAGATGCTAAAGATGATTTTTTTAAAGATGAAAAGACATGGTTCTTGTGTTCAAGGAGAGCGCAATCTAGGTAGGGAGACTGGAAAGTGATTACATCTGACTAGAGATGGGTTGAGAGCGATCTTCCCAGAGGAAGGCCATTTGAGCTAAGTCTTGAAGATGAGACTAAGTTTGCCAAGTGGAATATGAGAGGAGAAAATTTCAAATAGAGGGAAGAGAGAGAATTAAGGCCTAGAGGTATAAAGGAGCAGAGAGGCACTTCAAAGTCTCCTAGGCTACCTTTCTGTGCTAATTCCAGTGGATGTAAATGGCTTTTGAAAAACAATTTTTTAAATGAACAAATGTAACAAATATTATAATTACTTTAATTTTTGGAAACTGAATTGTACAATCTGTATTTTATTCCTGAGATATCAAAAACAATATAGGATTTTAGGGTGATTTTTGTTTTGGTTGATCATAGAGACTTAATACTAACCTATTGTTTGCTCCTGAATAAACAGGTTGTGACATTGGAAACTTCTCTTCCTGACTTTTGCTATTTCACCAAGTCCCATCATAACTTCTTCACTGACCTCATGGCCTCTACAAGGGGAGGGGGGCGTGGAATGGAGTGCAAAAGAAGAGTGGAAATGCAAAAGAGGAATCTACTAATTGCTTAAAACATTTTTCCCTACAATCCCATTCCCTGTCTACAGTGGTTCTTAATTTTGGTAGGTTTTGGACTCTTTTGAGAATTGACAAAAGTTGTGGACCCCTTCTCCAGAAAATTGTACACATGCACCATTGGTCAAAGTTTAATCCAAAGAACTGAATCCATTTGGGACTTGTAGTTTTATCTTTCCACCCATTACAATATGGGAAGGCACGCTGGAAGGAGGGAAGGGGGTAAAAAAGCATAGAAAAGAGGCAAACAGAAAGCAAGCACAAAAATGTCTGCACACGTGTAAATGGGTTCCAGGCTCAAAACTTCCCCACAGATATAGAGATGTTAAAAAAGCCAGCCTGGCCTTAGCCGGTTTGGCTCAGTGGATAGAGCGTCGGCCTGCGGACTGAAGGGTCCCAGATTCGATTCCGGTTAAGGGCATGTACCTTGGTTGCGGGCACATCCCAGTAGGGGGTGTGCAGGAGGCAGCTGATCAATGTTTCTCTCATTGATGTTTCTAACTCTCTATCCCTATCCCTTCCTCTCTGTAAAAAATCAATAAAATATATTTTTTTTAAAAAGCCAGCCTGCACCCAGCTGGTGTATGTAGCTCAGTGGATTGATCATTGTCCCATGGACCAAGAGGTCCTGGGTTCAATTCCTGATCAGGGCATGTGTCTGGCTTGCAGGCTCAGTCCCCGGTGGGGGCAGTGCAGGAGGCGATGGATCAATTTGTATCTCTCATTGATGTCTCTATCTCTCTCTCCTTTTCCCTTCCTCTCTGAAATCAATAAAAAAAAAATTTTTTAAGCCAGCCTGAGTTGAGAGAAAAGATGGGGAACACAGCATTCTGCATTGAGCTCCAAAGGAATACAGAATGTGGCTATTCTTTCATTTCAACCTTTTCCAGCATACAAGCCACTCTGCAAAGACTGAATTATAAAACCAGCAGGGGACTTCAAGGTCAGAAGATACAGTCATATCACTTCAGCTTCAATTTCCTCATCTGAAAAGTGGGTATAATAATAAGATCCTATTCTATCTACATCCTGGAATTACTGTGAAAATCACAAGAGAGAACGTATGTGGAAGAGTTCATAAGTTCTTAAGTGCTTACAAATTATGGTTGTCATTATGGGGTCTGATTTGAGATATAGATCACCATTGAGGAATCGATATTTACTTCAATAATCCACTTGAAAAGGAAAGCTCTTACCTACTGAAGTACCTTGATCAATTCTTAGTAAACAGTGTCTAATAAAATCAGCTGCTTCAACATAAGGCCCTAAATATTATCTGACTGATCAAGTAGCATTTCCACTAACAGATGTCTAGTAAATAAAGATGAATCGGCAATATTATTATTGAACAAGGATATAGGGATGTGCCAGATGTGCCAGGAGATTACACAAAGGACACAAGAGTGGGACCTGAAGTTCAGCTTCCACTGGAAATGTACTTTAAACTTGAGAGACCCCACCAGAACTCACCACTCACTGTTCTACCCAAACTTTCCTTCACGCTTTGTTGTTCTCACCACCATAGCATTACTACTCACCTGGCTGGCTTTCATCATTCTCAACTCCACTTTCCCTTCCCCCAACTCAGTAAGTAGTTCAGTAAGTAGTAAATCCTACCACTGTCATTTAAACCCATCAGTACTGTTTTTATCTAAACTGTCTTCATCTCTTGAAGAAATGATAGTAGAATCTTCCTCAGTGTGTGTTCTTTATATGGGGAACTGGCTGTCTACAGGTAAATTAGATTAGGCTTTTTAGCTGTGTTGCTCAAACCCACTCTAGCTTTACAAATTCTTATTTTGCATGATCCACAATTACTAAAAAGAGTGTGCTACAAATTTCCCACTATGATGGTGGATTTGTCAATTTTGCTTCATAACAGTGTCAATTTTTGCTGCATTATTAGGTGATTTATAAGTTTAGAGTTGTTATATTCTTATGTTTTCCTCCTAAGATTATTTCTTTTATCAAAATGTAGTAATCCTCTTTAGCCTTAACATGCTTTTTTGCCTTAAGGCTTATGTTACTTAGCATTAATATAGCTAGACTATAGCTTTCTTTTTGTTAGTATTTAGCTTGTATACTGTTCTCTGCCCATTAATTTTCAAGTGTTGTGTCATTGTATTTTAAATATGTCCCTTATAAATTACATACAGCTAGCTTGGTGTTTTCATTTTTGCCTGTAAAGAATTTTTAACCTATTTGTATAATCTCTGGATAATAAGTGGTAAGTTTAATGTAATTATATTTATTGTGCTTACATCTGCCATTTTACTGTATGCTTTTTTTCATCTTTTTTCTACATTTTTCCTTATTTCCTGCTTTCTACTGATTTCATCAAGTCTTGTTTATTCCTTTTTGTCTTCTCTATTTATTTGGAAGTTTTAAGTTCTATTCCTATTCTTTTTGTGTTTAGCATTTTAGTATTTTGACAAACTGTCCCCATTTCTGGGTACACAAAATAGTGCAGGTAAGTTGGGTGATGGGAATGGTATCTAGGCAAAGAATGAGGGCAGAAGCCAGGCATTCCGCTTCCAAGTCTGGCTGTCCCCATCCTGTGGGATGCTTTACTCACCTCCTCTTCCACAGTGTGTGTAGAAGCCATGTCTATAATCAGTGGTGTCCCAGAATAGAAGAAGCCTGCATTTCTGAGCCATTACCTCAAAGAGAGTCACCCCGTCAGGATTTATGCATTACCTCAGCATAGTCAAAAGCATACTTAAGATACAAAGATAATCAGGTATATCTAACCTTAGATGGTCTTAGAATGGATTAAGTTCAGACACCCCTCCCTACCTATCTATATAAAGAGGTAATGTGCAAATTAGCCTGGACGCCGTAACAGTCACGACTGCTCAGGAGGAGGCTGTGCGCGCAGGTGGGTGGCAGGGGACTGTGTGCACGGTGACCAAGCCACGGAGGCGCAGGCCCGGAGCAGACACACACACAGGGGGGCCTGCCCAAGCCGCCGCAGTGCACCAGCAGTCCTGCCTCTGTGCATGAGCTGCGGAGGGAACACTTATTCCGACATCTCATTGGCTAAGCTCCCTGTACACCACCACTCGCAGTGTTCTTGGTATCTTGCCTAATAAGAATCCAAGAAGGTGACCTAGGGTTTTTCCACCTCACTCCTGGAGGAAAAACGAAGGTTCACTGGTGGAGGGGCTAAGAAATGTCATATCCTGCCCTAGCCAGTTTTGCTCAGTGGATAGAGCCTTGGCCTGCGGACCACAGGGTCCGGGTTTGATTCTGATTAAGGGCATGTACCTAGGTTTCAGGGTCCTCCCTGACCTGGGCCCAGGTCAGGGCTCATGCAGGAGGCAACCAATCGAAGTGTCCTTCTCACATTGATATTTCTCTCTGTCTTTCCCTCTCTCTTCCACACTCTCTAAAAATCAATGGGAAAATATCCTCAGGTGTGGATAAAAAAAAAAAAGAGAAGAAAGAAAGAAATGTCATATCCTATGAAAGAGACATCTTGAAAATGCCTAAAGAAAGTTGTCATTTTTTTGTGGTGAAGGGACTGGAGTCTGTGTTGATAAAAACACCTGTGTGTGTCTGCTCCACGCCTGAGCCATCCGTGGCTTGCCTCACCATGCACACAGTCCCCTGCCACCCACCTGCACGCACAGCCTCCTCCTGAGCAGTCGTGACTGTTACAGCGTCCAGGCTAATTTGCACATTACCTCTTTAGATAGATAGATAGATAAATAGATAGATAGAGAGGGCGTCAGAACTTAACCCATTCTAAGACCATTAGGGTTTTATTATATAGGATGATTGTGCATTGGCAGCAGCAGCAGGGTGAGGGGGTGACACCTTCCCCTGATCAGCCCGGCCACCTCCCGCAGAGGGAGGCCAGACTGCAGTTTAGGCCCGCTCCCCATGGGGATGTACCTAGGTTGCAGGTCATCGCTGCATCATCCTGTTTTTTCAGTGTTAGTCTTGCCAGGTTTTAATTTTTAAATCTAAGAGACTGTTCCCAATATATAGGGTAGGGTCCCTAGGCCTGGCTGGCTATCAGGACCATCTGTGGGGCAACTGGCGGGTGGGGCAATCAGGGGGCCACCACTGGCACCCACCAGCCAGTCTCGCCCCCCGCCGCCACCGGTCACCTCCCTCTGCAGGGCAACCAGTGGGCAGAGCAATTGGGGGGGCCCACTGGCACCCACCTTGGCTGGTGGCCTGGCATCACCTGCTGGTTGGCCCCAGCCCCCAATTTCCATTGCCCCCAATTGCCCCCCTGATTGCTGCCACCAGTTGCCTCCCTCTCGGGAGGCAGATGCTCAACATAGGATCTGCCCCCAATCGGGGGCAGCTCCTGCATTGAGCGTCTGCCCCCTGGTGGTCAGTGCATGTCATAGCAACTGGTCATTCAGTCGATTGTTCTTCCATTTGGTTGATTTGCATGTTAGGGTTTTAGGATGATTGTGCAGTAATTTCATTCCATCTTGTTTTAGCACCCAATTCATTGCCATTATTGTTGTTTTATGCAGTTAATGCTTATTCATATTTACCCCCATGCTTACCATTCTTCCTTACACCTCACTCCTTTCTCTGGGTTCAATTTCTTTCTTCCTGAGAAAAACTTATACTGATGTTTTTAATCAAGAGTTTTGTTGGTGGTAAACTATTCAGTCTCCTTTTATCTCTAAATATCATTAATTTACACTGCCTCTTGAAATATAGTTTAACTGAGCATAGAATTTTTGCTAACCATTTTTTCCTTGGCACTTTGAAAATATAATTCCAGTATAATCGAGCATTTATTTTGCTTGATAAGTATTCTGTCAGTTTAATAGTCATTCTTTTGTAGATGAGCTACATCTTTTTCTCTGCTTAGTTTTAAGATCTGTTTGCCTGTGATGTTTTGAAGTTTCATCAGGATGTATTTATATGTGGATTTATTTTATTTATTCAGCTCAGGGTATGTTGAAATTTCTAATCTGGAGATATACATGATGAATCAATTTTTTCAAAATTTCAGCCATAAACTGAATATTTCCCTCCCCCTACTTTCTCTTATTTCATTCTAAAACTTCTACTAGAAATACGTTGGACCTTCTAATTCTGTTCTCTACATCTCTAAACTTCTCTTTACTATATTTCCATCCCTTAATCTTTTTCTGTCCTGTATTCTTGATAATTTCCTTAGATTGATCTTCCAGTTCACTAATTCTCTATTTATCTGTTCACTAACTCTGTTTACCTCTACATGGACTTTGTCTTACTCACTGAGATTTTTATTTCAATTACTATATTTTTATTTTTAGAAATTCTTTTTGGATCTTTGTCAAATATATCTGGACCACTATGATAGTCTTGTTCTCATTTTGATACTTAATTTCTCACTTTATACCTTTAATCATGTTGTACTCACTGTCTGATACTTCTATTATCTGGCATGCCTGGAGCCTAAGCTCATTGTTCATCTTCTTTGATGACTTCTTCAGGCTTGACTGTTTTCTAACAGGTTTGAATCCCAGTTCCATAATTAAATACACATGCTATTTTAGGTAAATTACTTAACTAAATTTAGCTTCCTAGCCTGTAAAATGAAATCAGGGATTGAAGCACCTGCCTAAGATTATCATTGCAAGTATTAAATGGTGTAATATGTTTAAAACCCTTATCATTTAGACTCAGCTCCAAAAATATAACTTTTGTTACTAACATTCAGCTCAGGATTCTCTCTGGTACCTATAACAATGCCTGGCACTTAATTGCTGCTCAGTAAATGTTTGATTTTTTAAAAGACGTAGATTAAAAAAAAAAAAACACCTGAAAGTTAAATCAGTTATGGCAAGTTTTCTATATAATTATCCAAATACTAGTACTTCTTGAACTATAAACATCTAGCTTATAAATATCTAAAGCCTTCCTTCATTCATTCTCTATACAAGAATGGCCACTAGTCTAGTAATGAGATACATGGCAATGAATGATACAAAGTTCCAGCCCTCAGGGATTTGCATTCCAGTGGGGAGGAACTGATAACAAATAGATCATAACAAACATGATGATGGTTGATGGATGGATGGAAGGAAGGAAGGAAGGAAGGAAGGAAGGAAGGAAGGAAGGAAGGAAGGAAGAGGGAAGGAAATGGATCATGATTAAGGCTTAGTCAGAGAATTAAACTAAAGTGATGTGTTGGGAAATAGTTAGGTTAATACTTTACATTGAATGGACTTAATCTATAGTGACCTTGAGCTGAGACCTGAAGGATAAGAAGGAACCAGCCATTTGAAGATGTGAATAAGAGCATCTAGGCAAATGGGACCATGAATGGGAGCAAGCATTGTTCTTTTAAAAAGCACAGAGGCTAGTGTGTTTAGAATGCAGTCAGATTATGGGGAGAATGTTATGAGATAAGTTCAGAGAAGCAGACATGGGCCAGGTCATGAGGGTTTTGTAAACCAGGATAAGAAGTCTGGAGTTTATTCTACCAGTGCTCTGAAGCCATTAGAGAGTTCTGAGCAAGAAAATATAGTCATCTGAATTCCATTTCTAAAATATCACACTGGTGGATGGATGTTTTGAAGGCGATCTATTTGAGGAGATGCAGTAAAAACAGAAGCTGGGCAGTTGTGTACTTTCTGACTAATCCCCAATTTACTGAAAACTGCCCTTACCACCACTTAACCACCACAACCAATTTGCCTACACACAAAGCTCTGGTCTCATACGGCCATCTGGTGGCCAATATAGGAACTGTTTGATCCTATGGCCTCTGAAAATACCCAGATTCTAGAAAATCCCCCGAAGTCCTGTAACTTCTTTGTCTCTAATCAAATTTTTCCAAGCCCCACTTTTACTGTTATTTGCTTTATTTTCTTTTTGTTTTTCGTAAATATGAGAACAATCAGCTCTTATGTTGCTTTTCATCGTAAGTAAAACAAAGTCAAAAGCATTCATTCTTCTTAGTGAAATTTATTATCAATCATAATGTGTTTTAGGGAAAAATGAGCATCAAATAACCCTGTCCTAACAAACCACTTACAAACTCTTCTACAACATAACTAAGGGGTAAATAAGATAATTTATTATGTTACTTTACCAAGGAGGTTGGAAGTCAATCTCCTGAATATATTTTTAGTTCAGAATGTGGTGCTAGATATGGAATCATAACATCTGGAACAGCTGGTATGTGCTGAAAGAAGTTCACTTTTTTTTTTCTTTACTTAAGAAAGTAGCAATTTGAAAGATGAGGCTTTGTTTCAAATGAGAAAGCTATTTATAACTGGCAGTTGGCAATAGTTGAAGCTCGCTTTAGCTATATACACACAAACACACACACATATCCTATATAATAAAAAGGTAATATGCAAATTGACTGAACAGCTATGATGCGTACTGACGGGGGGGGGCAGATGCTCAATGCAGGAGCTGCCCCCTGGTGGTCAGTGCGCTCCTACAGAGGGAGTGCCACTCAGCCAGAAGCCAGCTCAAGGCTGGCAAGCGCAGCGGTGGTGGCATTAGCCTCTCCCCCCTCTGCGGCAGCCCTAAAGATGTCCAACTGCCAGCTTAGAGTGGGCCTAAGCTGTCAGTTGGACATCCCTTGACGGCTCCTGGACTGTGAAAGGGCACAGGCTGGGCTGAGGAACACTGGCCTTAT
>NW_005871081.1:7951375-8017379 GCF_000147115.1 Myotis lucifugus
TAATTTTAAAATATGCCGAAACCGGTTGGCTCAGTGGATAGAGCGTCGGCTGCGGACTGAAAGGTCCCGGGTTCGATTCCGGTCAAGGGCATGTACGTTGGTTGCGGGGCACACCCCCAGTAGGAGATGTGCAGGAGGCAGCTGGTCGATGTTTCTCTCTCATCGATGTTTCTAACTCTCTATCCCTCTCTCTTCCTCTCTGTAAAAAATCAATAAAATATATTTTTTAAAAAAATAAATAAAAAAAATAAAAATAAATAAAATAAAATATGACACAAGGGCTACCAATCCCCTTTGAGAGGATTTTCCACTTGCAATAATGTGGCTAATTGCAATGATAGAAGGATACCTACTTCACTACACTGATATTTTCTTGTCAGTCAAATGGAAAGGTCTTAAAAGCAATGCTTAGTCAACTTTATTTGGGGAAACTGACAGATGACAGCAAGACTGTTAAACATTTATTTGCTGGGCATAAAGATCTCCAAAATAAATAAAATAAATTTGACACAAGGGCTA
This sequence comes from Myotis lucifugus, assembly GCF_000147115.1. Classification (NCBI taxonomy): domain Eukaryota; kingdom Metazoa; phylum Chordata; class Mammalia; order Chiroptera; family Vespertilionidae; genus Myotis; species Myotis lucifugus. The sequence goes on from NW_005871081.1 coordinate 7,951,895, forward strand.
CCAATCCCCTTTGAGAGGATTTTCCACTTGCAATAATGTGGCTAATTGCAATGATAGAAGGATACCTACTTCACTACACTGATATTTTCTTGTCAGTCAAATGGAAAGGTCTTAAAAGCAATGCTTAGTCAAAATCAATAAAATATATTTAAAAAAAAAAAGACTGTTAAAAATTTATTTGCTGGGCATAAAGATCTCCTGCCACTTCCAGATGGAGTTGAAGCAGTGAATTTATACCGGAGACATAATTAGATTGACTCTTAACTTGGGGATAGATTTGGTCCATCCACGTCAAAGTAAGATCTGGATAAGAGGTAGCAAAATTCTTCTTTCTGGGAAAATTAATTAAAGTGTGATTTTTCAGTAGCCGTTAGTGGAGTATAATGAGACAGGCCTGTTGAAAACCACCGTGCTCTTGGTAATGATCTTCTTTTTCCCAGCCCAGACTTATTGCTGAATTATCCCAAAGTACCTCCTCTCATGGGCATACTCTACATGAAATGAGTTAGGGGTCTTAGCCCTTTTCTTAGCAGAGACTTGTCACAGAATCTTTCACCACCATCGGCAGCAATTAGCACTAATTGGTACCCTGGGCAGCAGTGGAACAGAAAGGTCAGTGATGGAGTGAGCAGGCAGAACGAATTACCCTTTCGCCTCTGGAAGTGAACTTATTGGTTCTGCATGGAGCTGCTCTGTTCCTGCTGCCTCTGCTGGGCCTGGGAGGTGGATTAAGGAGGAATTTATTCTCTAAGGCTGTCAAACAAGAGTATTGGGGAAGGTCAGTTCACTGCGTGGGCAAAACAAAGCTGCTGAGTTATGACACTGAGCAGCCATAAATAGGTCTCCCCATCTTCACCCCATATTACCTCACCCCTTCCTACCTCTCCCTCTCACTTTCAGTTTCTTCCTATAATATTATAAATCCAATCAAAGCAAGTGCTCTGTCAGCATTTTTCTCTCCCTTGCCACAGAGTCCACGCTGTTTATACTCATTACTGTGTAACCAGGTCACTCAGTGGCTGGAAAGAGATGTTGTCATTTGTCTTAGCTTTGCTTCTCTATATATTCATCCTGCCTACTTCATGAGAGATGAGGGGGATGGTGTGAAAATAAGTAAAATAAGACCTGTGCAAAACTTTTATTTTTTAGAATATTTATTCTACTAAGTGCCCATGTGTTTGTCATTCTAACATCTTTACCATAGCTACTTAAGTCAGTGGTTTGAGAAATCCTTGACAGAATTGTCAGGGAACAATTAATAATCCCTTCCTCTGCTGCAAGTAGCCACCAGATGACTTGGCATCACTCACAAGACAACAGAAGGTAAAAGAATGCTGGCATCCTGCCATCTTACAAAACTTGCTCCTCCCTCTCACGTAACTCAGATGCCAGCACTTTTCTGAAGGCTGAGCAGAGAGGAATAGAAAAGGGAGTGGGCATCTGATAAACAAAATCATAACAAACAAACTAGAGCATCAGCATATAAGGTAATGCCCTTCTGTCTTCCGAAGAACAGTAAGTTGGAAGCTAAACAAAAACTGTTCACTTTCCACCTTTGCGTTACTTAGAAAATACTTTTTATGTGAGTTTTTAAGCATTCGCTTGGGAGAAAAGAACCAAGAAATGGTTGACCTAGAAATAATACAGCCTTGCAGAGCGGCCTGAGCTCAGACATTAGCCAAAGCCAAGAGGGACCTTTCAGGGCCATTTATAACCAGATCAATATGTCAACTGGTCCTGCCCTCACCTTACTCAAGTTTTTATTGGAATTGAAAGATTAGCCCAGAACCAAAACTGCCAGAAGAAGTGTGTAAGAAGATAAATTTGTCCTGCTCAATCTCCACTTCCCTTCCTAGAAGGAATTCAAATGAAGGCAATGAGGTATCTGGCCTGGACATCTTGTTATTCTCAATGACTGGCAAAACCCCCTGACAACAGCAAATGTTCAACACTGTTTGCAATATGACAAAGGATAAATAACTGAATGGTTACTTAAAGGCTAGTAAAGAAATAGAATTTACAGCAAGTAATTGAGTTCATTCCATGCAGCCAAACTGATGCTCTTGGCTAAAGTCCAAAATTAAAGTGCCTGGAGCAAATTGAAAAATGTGTAACACTAGCTAGGGAGGTGACATTCTTTCATTTACTCGATCAACAAACATTTATTGACATCTATGATGTGTCAGACCCTGTGCCAGGCAATTGGGCACAAAAATAAAAAGCATAGACTCTTGCCCTGGACGGGTGGCTCAGATAGTTGGAGCATCGTCCCATACACCAAAAGGTTGTGGGTTCCATTCCCTGTCAGGGCACATGACTAGGCTGTGGGTTTGTTCCCGGTTGGGGCACATAAGGGAGGCAACTGATTGATGTTTCTCTCTCTCTAGCTCCCTCCCTTCCTCTCTCTCTAGAAATCAATCAAAACATATACTCAGGTAAGGATTAAAGAAAACAATAACAAAGCATAAAATCCCCCTCGGCGAGAGTTCAGTTTAGTTGAGAGGGTAGAGATGAGAACTAATAATGACAAAGCAATGTGAAACAGCTATCCCAGGCTACATCAGGAGAGAGAAGTTTAGAGAGGAGGGTCATTTGAGTTGGGTCTTTGTAAAGTAAGCAGAAAACAAAAATGGGAGCGGGGTTCCAGGCTGAGAGAGCAGAGAGAAGAGCAGGAAGGGCCTAAGAGAGAGCACTGTGACCTTGGGAAGAGTGAGTAGTTGAGTAGCAACTTTGTAAGGGAAATGGAATGGGGTGAAGAAAGAGGCAGACAGTTGGAAAGAGAGAGGGAAAGAAAAGTGACAAAGACTAAGGAAGCCCGGATAAGGAAGTTTGGCAGGGGCCTATCTGCTATCTAGAAACAAGTTTGAACTTTAGTCTATAAGCAACAGGGTACCACAGAAGAATTTTAAGTAGGGAAGTGACCTGATTGGATCAGCTGGAGGACAATTTACCTAGTGTGGTCAGCTAAGTCGGTGTTCATTTTGTTCCTCATTCACTACTGAGTGTCCTTCCTTCTGGAAGCTTTGAATGAATAAATGTTTGCAGAAAGATCCCTTAAGATTCTGTTTTTAAAAAACAATACTGTAGCCCTAAGCGGTTTGGCTCAGTGGATAGAGTGTTGGCCTACAGATTGAAGAGTCTCAGGTTTGATTCCAGTCAAGTACATGTACCTTGGTTGTGGGCATAACCCCAGTAGAGGGTGTGCAGGAGGCAGCTGATCGATGTTTCTCTCTCATCGATGTTTCTAACTCTCTATCCCTCTCATTCTCTCTGTAAAAAAATCAATAAAATACATTAAAAATAAAAAATAAAGAAGCTATTTCTTAAAAAAATACTGTATAAAATAGGTTGGAATAGAAGAAAAATAAAGTCAGAGAGACTGTTAAGGGCAATATTTAGGAAACAAAATTGATAATCCTTGAGAAAAAGATGGGCAGCTGAATGTTTGAAGAAATGTTTATTGGAAGAAGACTAGAACCTCAATTTTTAACTCCAAAGAAGAGGTACCTGGCCCTCAAAATGTTCATTGTCATTGAACTATTCTGTGCTGAAAGGCATGAGCAAATGGCATGTTTCCTAGCTGTGCCAGAAAACAGAAAGCGATGCTGTAATCCCAACAAGCTTCACAGAGATCAAGGAAAGTGTTATCTTAAAATATCATAATTTAGCAAAGGTGTGGTTTAGGTTTTCTGTGTCTATGGTGTATGAGAAAGCAAATGTGACATTTGGAAATAAGGATGAAAATGCATTTCAGTGATAAAGCCCCAGGTTCATTCACTCCTAACTTCCTGATCTTAAATGCAATCTCAATTTTATCACCCCTTAGGAGAGTGTGCATTCGTTTTCTTATTGAAGTAGGAGCTCAAAAACCTGAGCATCTAATCAAGGTCCAGAAACAATGAAGAATGACATAAAGGTGAACCACATTTCACATGAACATAAGACAGACAACCATGGCAGCCCGTCTGGACTAGGGGTGGGCCCCTCGCCCCTCCCACAGTCTCGCAGACATTTGCCTCCTCTGCCCCAGGCCTTTGGGGATCCAGGCCTGTACATTATTCATTTTGCCTTTGGCATCCAGAGCACACACTTTCAAATACATGGACTGATGGATGGACATTACTATGCAAACAGTCTCTTTCCATTGCAAAATGTACCTGAAAATCACATTTTCCCAAGCTTCCTCTCAGCCATTTTAAATACTCAAATCCAGGTAAATTTTTCAAATTATACTTAAGTTAACAGGGACTCCACTATACAGAAGTTTTACTCAATTCCAAGAGAAGGTATTTTTAAAAAGCGATAAGCTGCTTAAGTATGATTTTGCACAATAAGCTATTTCATTTGGTTGTTAATATATATATCAAAACTACACAATAAAATTATTATTACTTCCTAACCGGCTCTCACAAAGATTTCATTTTATGTTCTTACTCTGTTTTCTCTCACAATCCCAGGAAACCAAGGATAAAATATGTATTAATGTTTATGTTACAAATGTAAACCCAAGGAAGTCAGAAAGCATTTTAATAAGGTTCCCAAAGTTATTTTAATCCATTCATGTTGTTCTCATGCAAAATCATATATACTTGTTCTTTTTTTTTAAATATATAGTTTACTGAGGAATGGATGTGTGTGGGTAAATCTCTGCAAAGCAAGTCTTTATTTTTGCTTTTGTTGACTTACATTTGAAAACCCAATAAATTGAATTACTAAGTTGTTTTAACTAAACTGCTCACAGTGAAGAGTTTAATTTTTCTTATTGTATTTCTTGGTAACACCTATCAGGACAGCTAATCAAATAGACTAATTCATATTTTACTCTGTCTCCACAAAGCCAAATCTTCTTTCTCTTCAATTTACCATCTGAAACATACTAAAGATGATCTGAAGCATGAGTGAATTTAAATTCCATATGAATTGTGCCTGACATTTGTATTTTGCCTTTGCATTCAAAAAGGGCTTTTTTAGACGAACTCTCTTATAGTGAGTTTGAAGAAAGCAGAAATGAAATGTGCAAACAGAGCATCCTGTAGAATGCCTCTCTACCAGAAGACCATTGATGCCATCCTCCCACTCGGTTCTATCTGGACCAGATGTGTCAGTGCAAACAATTCCCTCTTCCTGCACAAAACATTTTAAGGATCCAGCTCCCAAAGCAACAGATTTCTTGACATCCAATTATAGCTGCCTGGTTGTATTGCTGATAGTCCATTAAAATTCCAAATCAGTTTATTAATGTCTTTGAGTATTCTTCAATGAATAAAAACAAAAATTCTAACAGAATTCTCATTTTAAGTTAGTAATAGAGCTGGAAACCATCAAAATGATAATGCACACAAATCTGAGGAATTTAAATTGCTACCAAAGGAAAGAAAAACAAAAAAATATTGAGTCGTTCAATGTAGCAACAACCTTTCTCCTAACAAAAAAACAAAATGTCCTGTGTATAAATATTGACCAAGACAAAAGAGAGAAATTATGTCTCTTAAAGATTTTTTCACCTGAGTGACCATTTTCATTTGATGACCCATAGCATTGTAAAAAGTTAACTAAATCTAAGGTTACACATGTTTTGTGCTTATCCAAAAGACTTGAAATAGTTTAAAACAAGATAGTATTTAGGATGATCTACCAAGAGAAATAATTTTTCTAGAGGGAATTAAAGTTAGCAAATTAAAATCTTCCCCCAGTGACATTGTGGAGGCCTGTGCTCCCCTTTGAAAGCTACACTGTCAAAAGAAAAAAGCTATGTTGGGTACGAGCAAGGAGCTGGACATGAAAAACAGGCCTCTGTGAACACTGTTGAGGGTTTCAGTGACTCCCTAGGAAAGTCAGTCACTTCTGTGGTCCATCGGAAGAATCAGAGTCCTTCAGAAGATGAAAGAGCACTACTTGCTTAATAGTAATAATATCAACTGCCTTGGATTAAGAATCCTCAGTTTCTCAAGACCAAACAAGTCCAAAGAGTAGAGCCATAATAAGACCAATATAATATTCTCTCTCTTTTTTAAGTGAGAAGTATATATTTTTACACCAATATTGTGATTTATGTCTGCAATAGTAAAATATAAACAGATCTTGAAAATTCACTCCAAATAAAAAGTGGACATAAATATGCCAACTCTAGTGGTCAATATGGCTATCTTTGTCTCCAAACTATTTTGAAATAATCAAACTGTGTTAAATGGTAAGTGGATTTCTTTTTAAAAGGAAAGTTCAAAAGTAGGTTTATGACTTAACTTGAGCGTTCTAAAAAAAAACTCAAATGGTTTTTTAAAAAATATGATCTTTATATTTGGCTTTAAATTCCCTAAATGAATCTATATTTAGGAAAGATGCCCAATGCCAAATATAAAACTCATATCCCTTCTTGGCCCTTAATCTTGGAGCAAAGTTCAGATAGGTACCTACAACTTCCCAGTTGCTCCTGGCAGATGACCACTCCCTCCTACATATTTCTCAACCCTTGCATGGGTTTGAGGAATTTCATCCGTTACTAAAAGGGAAACAGTGGACTCTGATCTTGCAAAGCAAATAATTCTTTGAGTTTATAGAGGGTAGGAATTTCCACAAGAATTCCATTGTATCATAGTCTCCCAGGGTGGATCCAGACATGTATGCTGATGCATTCGGTATTCCATTTCCTGCAGACCAACTAAAGTCAGAGTCCTAGAAGCAACACTTCTTGATTCCTTCCAGATCAAGAAGGAAGTAGAGTCACTGCCTGTATTCTATTGCTAAAGTATTAAGTCCACTCAGAAAAAGTTCGCTTCATATGGGTCAGACCACTTCTGCACACTGCTTCCAGTTTTGGAGACTAGAATTTAAGAGGAGATATTGAGGAATTGGAGTATGTCCAGAGAATATAATCTATGATTTAAAAAATAACTGGAGCCGAAACCGGTTTGGCTCAGTGGATAGAGCATCGTAGAGTCACTGCCTGTATTCTATTGCTAAAGTATTAAGTCCACTCAGAAAAAGTTCGCTTCATATGGGTCAGACGGATGTGCAAGAGGCAGCTGATCGATGTTTCTGACTATCTATCTCTCTCCCTTCCTCTCTGTAAAAAATCCAGAGAATATAATCTATGATTTAAAAAATAACTGGAGATGTTTACCCTAAAAAAGACAAACTGTCATACTTCTCTCATTGTAATTGTGTAGAAAATGTTTGTTTTGTGTAGGAAAGAATTATTTTTTGTTGGATATAGAAGAGGCAAGCAGATTTCTGCTCCATATAAGGACATACTTTCTCATAATTAGAATATACTGCCTTGTAAGAGGGGTCTGTGAAAGAATGCCCATTCGCCATCTATTAGCAATACCTTAGAAGTCAATTTTGCACTAAATAAGTGGTCAAACTCCTAAACCTGTAAGGTAGCTTTAAATTTCAGGTTCCTAATAATCTATACTTTTGGGTACTTCATAACACATTGTATTTAAAAGAATTTTTGCATGAAAATTCTGAATCACTTCTGGAGCCATTAATTTCTTCAAAAGCAGCCCAATACGCCAAAAACACTTGATGCGATGCTATCACTCTTGGTTTTTTCCTTCAGCTTGACACATCTCACTCCCTACTGAGTGCTCCTTTCTAAATCACACCTGCCCACTGCTTTGTGAAAAGCAAGAGCCTCCTCCCGGGATGCTGAACTCCTGGGATTCTTGAAAAATGGTGTAGTGGCTTGTTGAGCTTGTTAGTTTGTATCTAACATGGCAACAGTCCAATTTATATTGATTAGATCAATTAATATTCCAGTGCTGATGTGAGGTAGTATGCTTTCTTTCTTCCAAAAACAATTAATCAGTATTGACTGAGCTCCAGGGAAACGCATCCTAGGCTATGTCTGAGGTTGGTTTCAATACAATTGGAGGCTTTCATGTGGAAAATTCTCTACTTGGCAATTACATGCAAGGAGAAAACTTGGAATTCATAAGTGATTCAGTAAGTCTCGAGCCATGAAGAGTGCGAAGAGTCAAAGAGAGACACTCTGAACATGATTAGTCCTATACGCCAAACCAATACTTCCCCAAAAATGGCAATCAACAGGTTTCTGCACCAGAATGTACCCTTCCAACCCCTGGGTTCTAATTCAGTAAGTTGAAACAGGGCCAGGAAAACAGCATCTCTCTAAAGCAAGCATGTCAAACTCACGGCCTGCAGGCCACATGTGGTCCACAACAAATATTTTTGTGGCCCAGTCAATATAACGCTATGTAAGAAACATTTTCATAAAAATTTCATAACTTAATTTTTACAATATTCTTTTATAATTATTAATAATGAACTACAACATTCGCTAATGACTGATTACTATAATCGTGTTGCATTCATTTCCCTTAAGAGCCTTATGCACAGGTGCACCATTTCTCTCCACTAATACTAGCAGCGAATATTTTAGCAGCCGATTGCCACATCATTAGTCTTGGACTGACTTGTTTGGTGTGCGCAACAGGCAATATTTCGCTTTTGGAGAACAAGAAAAATAGGTTTATTTGCATTATACTTATTAATTTGTGCAGTTATTCAGTGTCTGGTAAGTTAATGTTCAAGAAAAAATATGTTTATTAAAATGTTTTATTATTTTATGTTAACAATTACTCATTTATTTCAGCCCTTTGTATTCAGCATGTCTCTTTCGAAATAAACCTATGTTTCTATGAAAATTGAAGCTTTTGCTTTTTTGCAGCCCATATAAACTTAAACCTTGTTTATTTGGCCTGTGTTAGCCTTTGAGTTTGACATGCTTGCTCTAAAGCTTCACAGGGGTTCTGATTGACACCCAAGATTGAGAACTACTGCTCTGAGCCAGCATATTTCAACAAGATGACTGTGTGCTTAAGAAAAGGAATACCTCCCTCCACCCCCAGTTCCAGAATTTTCTAATTGCTTTTATTTTAAAATTATTTCTTATAATGATGATGATGAATTCCAGTTCTTTAAATTATCTAGTTGGAGGTATTAGTATGTCAATTTCATGAAAGAATATGACTAATTCATCACAAATTTGACAGGAGGCCCTGGATGGGTAGTTTAGTTGGTTCAAGCATCATCTCAATATGCCAAGGTTGCAAGGTCAATCCCTGGTCAGGATACATACAAGAATTAACCAGTGAGGCCCTGGCCAGGTAGCTCATGTTGCAGTCGCCAACCTTTCGGACCTCACGGACCACCAATGATCCACGGACCACCGGTTGGCAACCACTGGTAGAGCATCATCCTGATAGCCGAGGTTGTAGGTTCGATTCCCAGTCAGGGCACATATAAGGAGAAACCAATGAATGCATAAATAAAGTAGAACAACAAATCAATGTTTCTCTCTCAAAAAAAAATCCATTAAAATTTTAAAAGAAAACAAATATTATACACCATTGCCAGAATACTTCACTTGTGATAAAAAGAAAAAAAAAAGGTTGAATCGGCCCCAGTGAGGTCGAGACGGCCCCAGTGAGGTTGAAACGGCCCCTGTGAGGTTGAAGCAGCCCCTGTGAGGCTGAGACGGCCCCTGTGAGGCTGAGATGGCCCCTGTGAGGCTGAGATGGCCCCTGTGAGACTGAGACGGCCCCTGGGAAGCTGAGAAAAATACCACATGAACTCACTCATTTATGGATAATAAGGACCATTATAGACTGATGAACAAAAATGGATACAGAGGCAGAGCAGCGTTGAGCAGACTGTCAAACTACAGTGGGAACCCTGGGGAGAGTTGGGGGGGGGGGTAGGAGATCAAGCAAAGGACTTATATGCAGGCATATGAGAATAACTAATGGACACAAGACACTAGGGGGTGGGGGAAGCTGGGGAATGTCAAGGGGGGGAAAAAAGGAGACATGTGTAATACTCTTTGTAATACTTTAAGAAAAAAAAAAGAAATAAAAAAAAATCTCACTAATGCCAGCATCTTCTAACTTATCTAGCATTGATGAAATCAAAAACTATCCTCAGCTAAGCTTCCACTGCTCCCACCCCAGGCCTGACAAACTCCCTTGGACCACCAGAAATTCTACCCCAAATGCTGTCATTATCTATACTAATAATAGCCTAGGTGGTGTCACGCCCTCACGTCATCACAAGATGGCTGTCACAAGATGGCTGTGCGCACAGTGGAGGCGAGGCCCAGCGGCTGCTCTACGTGGTGAGGCCTGGGGGTCCTGCTGCTCTGTGTGGCACAGAGGAGGCCGGTCCCAGTGTCTCTGCCACCTCGCGCAGAGGAGGCAGGTCACAGCAGGAGAGGGCAGTTGTGGGCGATCAGGCCGACAAGGGAATAGTTAGGCCTAAATCAGGCCAGCAGGGGAGCAGTTAGGGAGCGATCAGCCTGGCAGGCAGGCAAGCGGTTAGGAGCCAGCAGTCCCGGATTGTGAGAGGGATGTCCGACTGCCCATCTAGGCCCGATACCGGCAGTCAGACACCCCCCGAGGAGTCCCAGATTGGAGAGGGTGCATGCCATGTTGAGGGACAGACCCCCCTCCCTGCACAAATTTCATGCACCAGGCCTCTAGCTTGTGTATATCAGAACTTTGCCTCTAAAGACAATGTAAGGGTTTGGAGTCATCTCTGCTACTAGGAATATCAATGCATTTTTTAATTAAGAGCCTGTCTGAATATGGAGCAATTACATGCTATAGCAATAAAATTAAACATTGTCACTGTCTATTCTTTAATAAGTTACAAGCATTTATATTCAGAGTCTCCAATCTAGAATGCTAAGAAATATCCCTTTAGTCTTTGTGAAATAATCTCTACACAATTTTTCTCGCTGTCTTCACTTCATAGACTATTTATAAGTGTGCTTAAAGTGTTAAACTAAAAATGGACATAAACATTAAAAAAGTGCAAGCCAAAAGGTTGGTCTGTATCACACACTGTTGAATAAAGTTGTCTTCCCAACAACTTAGAAGAGATGAAGCCTACAGGAATTTATCGAGGGGGTTCATGGAAGGTCTCATGGGGAAAAGTGTTCATTCCAGGAAGAGGGTACATTTTAAGATGTGGATTATCAGACACAATAGAGGAAATAAATAGAGGAGACATAATAAACAGATGGAGGCATCTCCCTTATGTGCCAAATACCCCAGTCTCAAATGATTAACACTGAAGTGGAAAGTGTGGCCCCCAGACCAGGAGCACAGCACCTGGAGACCTGTTAGAAATGCCCCCCTCCAGATCTACTCAATCAGAAACTCTGGGGTGCGGCCCAGCTTAACAAGCCCTCCCAGGGGATCTGGAGCACCCAAGTGTGAGAACCACTCTAGTACAAGAAATTGGAGTGTGGCCAGATATTTTCCCCTCAGGCTACAAGAATCAAAACTTCTCTTCCTACCCCACCCAGTATAGTCTCTTCTGGCTACCGCTCATCGTCCTCGTAACAGTCTTCTCCTCTTCCTTCCCCTCCCATCCACCTCTCACACGGGTACACACACACACACACACACACACACACACTTGCAACCAATGAACACCTGTATAGAATTAAAAAAAAACTGGAAACCAGCCCTTATTTTTCCTTTTCTTGGAGAATTTATTTCATAAAGCGTGCACAGTGCTGAGGCAAGAGGTAGAATTTAACTAATCCCTAATTAAGGAGGGCAGCACCACCTATTTATCACATTATACTGTTGTGTATTTACCCCTTACCGCTTTTGATACATTTGCATATAATCTTTCATAATTCAATCCATTTGTTTAAATCATTTTTTATTTTCACTTATATATTCAGAAGGAAAAGTTTATTTTACAGATCACAGGGGCCCCCCAGTGGCAATAATGGGTAATTTCAGACTCAGATTTTATTCCAGGAGCTTTGGGGGAAGGGTATATCCAAATCCTCAGCTTTTCTCACCTAGATGGTAGAAGCATATGACAGAATCAAAGCAAGCTTTTTATCTGAGGTAGATTATATCGGCAACCAAGCTGAATTTTCCTCAGATGTTGGCTTCCACTTCGGCCCTTATCACACTCCATATTCAGTCACTTGCTTAGCAGAGATATCAGGCAGCAGGCTTCACATACTGCTGGTGAACGTAACATCGACCAGTAATATATACAATAAAAAGACTATTAGAGAAACTTGTCTTGTGATTTCTCTTTCTCAATAACCTTGTGGTTTTCTCCCTAGAATTTCCATTCCTACCCTCCTGCCTTTGAACTTGTGACTGCCCAGGGTAGCCGTGTCCCACCATGTAATAATTTTAGATACATCACTTTTCCCCTTCTCTCGATTCTGGAACATTCCGTGGCTACTCTTGGCTCACATCGCTCTTCAGAGGCAAATGGCATAGTCAGTCCTCTGAGCTTGGCCCTCACATGACAGTTCTGACAGCCTGTCCTCCTCTGACATCATGGAAGCAGGCTGAGCCGCCCACACTGGCGTTGGCTTACATCCTGTCACCTGTCCAGGCCTCCGGCCAAGGTTTGAGGGCTTAATCAGCAATATCAACCTCCCAGAATCGAGGTGTCAGTCATCTGAAGAACCTCAGGCTAACAGAGGCTGAAGGCCATTTGCACTTCGCCAAGCACTTTGCTGCAGACATGCTGGTGTTCCTCCAATCTCCTGGTCGGAGAGCCATGGCGCTCCTCTTTGGCTTCGGGAGGCTGCGCTGCCTGAGTCAACACTGCCCTCTCCTTGAAAGGTTGCTGAAAGGTGGTTTCCGGGAACTGGTGTGCTCACATCACCCCAGGGCTTACCTTTGTGCTGATGCAGTGAGCTTGCCACCTAGTAACAAGCTTATAAACACTAGCATCATTGACTGATCGGATGATGTTTTAAAGTTCAACCCCACCCCTTGGCCTTTTTTGCTGAAAAGTCACCTGAGGACATCCTACACTTCCTTTGCTTCATTCTGCCTGAGCCATCTTGCAAGAAAAAGATCAACTTTTCCTTCCACCTCAGTACCCTTTGCACAAGAAAACCTTTTTTTACCCCCACACTGGCTATTTTAAGATCACTACATATCTTTAAACTAATTAACCTAATAATTACCCAATATTTCTTGCAAAGAAAAATGTATTTAAGTATTTGCTGGATATATACATACATTCATAAAATCATACTCTTCATGATATATTGTGAAAAGGAGTTCATGCAGGTTCATCTCGACAATATCCCACTTATATAAGTTTGTGCTCAGGAGGCAAATAAAGACAATATTCACTAAATTGGATTGCTCCAAATTAGCTAGAACAAATATAACATTTAGGATTTTTTGCAGGGCTCAGAGAGGAAAATGGACACAAGGCAGTACCCTGAAAAGAGCACAATTTTTATACCTTAGAGACTGAGGTTCCCATCTCACTCTACACACCATGTACGTAAACTTGTGAAATCACTTACTCCTACTGAGCCTCAGTTACTTCATATGTAAGTTATGCTAATACCTCTAGGATAGCCAACAGAATTCAGAGCTACTATATGTGAAATGTCTAAAACAGTGCTGAGAGCAGTGAGTATTCCATAATGGAGTTATTATTTCAGCAAGCTATGTGAGTAGTTTATAAAACGTCACTCTTGGCCGTCTCTAAAGTGTCTTACACGTTGTCCCTTCTGCCCAGAATATGTTCCTGTCTCTCCCCTCTTTATCTCTTTCTCCCAGTTACCGGTTACTTCTCCAGGAAGCTCTCACTGAATCCCTGGTTGTAGTTTAGGTTCCTTCCTATCATTCACCCAACACACAGTAAAAGTATCCATGCATTGACTTCCCTGCATCTGACCATTTGCACTAAGCTTTGTCTCCAGGAGGACTGGCCCATCTACTTTATTCACTGTGTGTCTGTAGCCCCTGTTGGGCATATTGTGGATTTTCAATAAATGTTGGATGAATGGATGGATGGATGGATGGATGGATGGGTGGATGACAACCATGAAATGATTTCCTGAAGAAGAAAAATATAATCCAAGGAAAGTAAAAGGTAGTTAAATTAGTTCTTTTGCATTTTAATAATTGCCTTTAAGCCTCTCTGAATTGCCTTCATATGACACCCGCACCCAACAGCTCTCGTACTTTGGGGGCTCCCTCACCCCAAGACTGCTACACATTCTTATGATCTGCCATATTTATTATAAGAATTATAGCATAAATTATAATCTTATAGTTATTCCTCAATTCCTGTTTTTAATATATGATTATAAAATGTTTATCATGTTTGACACCCTTCTAATTCTTAAATTGACTACCTACTAGTCACAGAGATCCTAAGGAAGGAGGAAATCCTTGGTAGAAAAGTGTTAATAATTTACTAGTTGCAATCTGCACTTTTACCTCTGAACACCAGGTAAGTAAAAAACATTACTCATAGTTTTTAATCTAAGAATTTCTTACATTTTTATGGCTTGTTCTTTGGGCTTATTTATGATGGTTTGTGACAAAGAGACAACCTTTGCCATTATGATTTATACTGTTCCAACAAAGGAAATACAGAAAGCGATAAGAAACCCAAATTAAATCATGGCACTAGATAAGAAAACCCAAATTAAATCACGACACAAAAAATAAATTTTAAAAGCCAGTAAAGGTAAGAGGCCGACTCATAATTTTAAATTAAAACAAAGAAGTGTATAAATATATGGACTGTAGACAATGAAAATACAAAATTTTTCAAAACCTAAACTACAAAATCTAGCATTTACCAAGTAAGTAATTTTCAGAAGCCTTATGCCCTGAATTTATGGCATTATTAAATAATGCCTGGCTACTATAATATATTTTAAATGCCTTGTTTAAATCATACTTAGTTTGTACTTTTGTTTGGAAAACCAAATGATATTTTTTGGTATGGTAAAGTGTTAGCAGTTAGCAGCAGATATCCAATATTTTTCTATTTTTTTATTAATTCCATTTATAACAAATTAACCTGAACATCTGTTTTCATTTTTAGTGATACTTTTAAATTCCTTGATGGTTGAGTGCCAACTAAAACTTGAACAGATTTCAAGGAAAGACAATTGCCTTAGAAACAAAGAAATTAAGAGAAAAAAAACTCAAGCCTTTGAGCTTTGCCAATAAAAGCACTGTTCATGATAGAGGCCAAAGGTTAACTCAGTAGAATAGGCAGTCAATGGTGTGTGCTCAGAAATCTAAATACTACATAGCTATCCACAATCTGAGTAAACACGAATGTCCAGCTCAGGAACTCTTAATAAAAGGAGTTAATATGACTACAGAATTAATTGATGCTAACTAAGCCACCAAAAACATAACTGTCCCATTAATATGACCACATAATTATGCAGAACACTGTCATTGATCTTGTGTGGATCTTGTGTGGAAGCAGACCAAATATTGAAATTGAGCTTGCAAGTCAATATTCTAGACTTAATTTCACATGAGAAACTCAAAAACGCCAAAACCTGGATGGGGAAATCATTTGTGAACTATTTCCTGGCTTCACAAAGAAGATATAAAGAATGAGTTCCAGAAGGGGCCAATGGGGGGTGGGGGGGAAGGACATATGTAATATTTTCAATAATAAGGATTTTTTTTTAAATGAGTTCCACACACACTCACAAATGCCTATGGTTTTTAAATTTTTGCTTTGCCATATCCCCCTACATTTTGTAAAAGTATTTTCCTGCTCCATTCTCAATTTTGTTTCTTATTATTATTACTAGAGGCCTGGTGCATGAAATTCGTGCATTTGAGGGGGGGTCCCTCACCCCAGCCTGCGCCCTCTTGCAGTCCCAGAGTCCCCAGGGGATGTCCGACTGACGGCTCGTGGGGAGCGGGCCTAAGCCATCAGTCAGACATCCTTAGTACTGCTGTGGAGTACTGCATTGAGCGTCTGCCCCCTGGTGGTCAGTATGCACATAGTGACCAGTTGTTCCACTGTTTGGTTGATTTGCATATTAGCCTTTTATAATATAGGATAATAATACGGTGTGGAAAATGCAATATTTGACAATTTTTACTTTCTCCACATGCAGATTTCCATGAAAACTAAGCCAAAACGGAGTTGAATGAAGAGGTACAGAATATTAATTTTCTCCTAAGCTTATCAATTTTATTGCCTAGCTGATATACTTGTGGTTGACTTTGTCTTTTATTTCTAGAACCCAGGGTTCCAGCTTGTTTTTAAAATTAGTACATCAAAATCCTATCCAGAGGACATGTTCTATTTCCAAAAGTATTCAGAAATCATGTATCAGCTCACATGCCAATGGCACTGCTTAAAACAAATTGGGCATATCTTCTGTCTATAAAGACCAGGCATTCACAGAAAGAACCAAGCTCCTGGAATGTAAGGATTTAAAGGGAGGTGGAGGAGATTCCATTCTATTGTTTTTCTTCATTTTTTTCTTTCAAAATAGTGAGTGTACACAGTTGGCTCCAAATCTGTTAGGAAGTCACCCAATGCTACAATTCTTTATCCAAAAAGAGAACTGAATATAAATAAAGAATGAAAACCAATTTTTTTAAAATTATAGTAGATAAAATATTGGTACAAATAAAATAGGATATGTCAGAAAATTCTAAGACAGAAGAATTTCATTCTAAAATAGCACTTAGTTTCCTAAAGTCAGTTGATGCACTCTGGAGCACAACACTGGGTATTACATGTACATAACATGTAAATTTTAAGCAATAACTATACCATGATAACCTCTATTTAAACCTTGATAATTGGTATATTTATTTTTTTAGAAACCCAGAAAGTTACTGTAAGAATTGAATGAGGTTTTCAGTAATATAGTTTAATTTCTCAAAAGAAGTCAGGTAAAGACAAAGTTCACAGCATAATTCTCTTGGGTTAAAGTTGACAAATTTAATTCCTAGCTATAAAAGAAAAACTATGAGTTAGAAAAAGTCTACTCAAATTATATTTTTAAAATTAAATTATTATAAAATTGAATATAGAAAAGTGCGGAGAAACTACAGCAAAAAGTTAAAAGTAGACAAGCACACAGAATGAAGTGAAACAGGAGGGGCACAATGTGTGTGGGTGGGCGTTAAACTTTGCAAATGAAGGCTATAAACAGAATAGAACAATGGATATTGAACACCATGTTTGACAGATTGACACTTAGAGAAAGAGAAGCTGTTATGAACCATATGGTCCTAACACAGTCTTTGAAGTAAGGACACTTTATCCTACCTAAAAATAGCTTAGTAGAGATATTCAAGCATTTTTAGGAAAGGAGCCATTTTTTCTCTTGTTATCCCTAGATTCCTGCTGCTGCACTTAAAATACTCCTAGAGACACTTGAAGCAACTTTGAGGGATCTTGGACCTCTAGGGACCAGTTCAAAATCACCATGGTAGAAAATACATATCTCAGAGTTAACAGATACTAATGTAACTTTTTTGGGGTCCGGGCAGAATCTTGAAAAAAAATCTCGAATACAGTTATGTCTAATTTTTTAATGTTGCTCAATCTCAGGAATCAGTCCTTGCTTTCTTCACTCTTGCTCCCTGAATGGGCTTTACACACCATTTCTAAGTTGATGCCTCCAATTTCATGCCCAGTAGCTTGGACCGAACACTTCAGATTCAGCCTTGATTCCTCTCTCTTCTCACACACATATTCAATATGATGGGAAGTTCTATTGTCTCTAGCTTCCAAACACATCTAAACCTGACAATTTTCAGCTCTAACTGGTTTGGCTCAGTGGATAGAGCGTCGGCCTGAGGGCTAAAGGATCCCAGGTTCGATTCCAGTCAAGGGCATGTACCTTGGTTGTGGGCACATTCCCAGTTGACAGTGTGCAGGAGGCAGCTGATCGATATTTCTAACTCTCTATCCCTATCCCTTCCTCTCTGTAAAAAATCAATAAATTTTTTAAAAAATAGATAAATAAAATAATAAACCTGACCATTTTCACCACTTCCATGGCACATTCCCTGCTGCAGACTACCATCCCCTCTTGCCTGGATGGCTGCCACAGCCTCCTAACAGGTCTCTTTGCCCCTTCCTAAATGTTCTTGAAATGTTCTTGAAATGGTCCTTACATACAATGATATGCTTTCACTCCTCTACTCCAAAGCATTCAGTGTTCCTTTGGCACCAGAAGAAAAGCCAAAGTTCTTTCAATGACCTTAAAAGCTGTGGTGAACACTGTGATGTACTGCCCAGACACCCTGCAGAATGACTTATCACCTTGCTTCTGGAAGTGCTGATGGCAGATGGTCTGCAGCTGTCAAGGTCTGCTGAAGAGAGTCACCTTACCCAAGTTCACAGAGCCTTCTCAGGGCAGCAGTGACTGAATGACAAGGGGCTATCAAGGCCCAGCCATTTCAACCCAATCTGGAACACCTCTGAAAGGCCACTCTAGGTCCAGCATTCCATGTGGAGGTCAGCTGTGGCTATAGTTGGGCCAGCAGTGTGGCTTGACCTCTACTTTTGTCCTACATGCTTCTGCTCCTTTCCACAGGTCTTGATCCCAAAGGCAGTCTCTAATAAATGACCTGCACATCAAATTCTACCTCTGGGTCTTCTTCCAGAGAACCCAGACAACAGCAGAGATCTGACACAATCCAGCCCCCTCTACACACTTCTACAGATATCTACACTGCTACTTTTCCCACCAATTTCCAGCTTTGCTTAAATGTCACCTTCCAAATGGGACTACCCTGACCATCCACTTAAAGCAAGAAAAGAGATAAAGATTTAAGGAGGAACAGTTCTCGTCCTCCTTAATGTATTTGCTTACTTTTCTGGGTATTTCATTTTGAAGAAATTACTCATTTAAAAAAAAGAGTAAAAATTACTGGTTTTTATACACAAAGGCAGTAAGTAAGAAGAACACAGGCTCTGTGCTCAAACAGGCCAGGGCGTGAGAGCCCCATCACTGCCACTGCAGCTGCATAGCCTGGGGCAAGTGGCTTCACAGCTCTCAGCCTCAGTTTCTTTATCTGTGAAGTGGGGATAATGACATTACTTACACTTCTTAGAATGGTTGTGAGGATTAAAGGATTATGTATGCAACAGGCTGTGAAAACTATGTAAATATTGGGAGTTACTGAGAAAGGGCCCTATGAACTGCACATATCAAAGAATCCACTGGCAACATACTTGCATCTGGCTTACAGATCAGGGTCCTAGGAAATAATCCTTTTAGCTCTACTCACCCTGAGTGAACTGAGAACTTCCAGCAAAGCAAAAAGAGCTGGGTTTAGGAAGCAAGTATCACCCAAGGGCACTGTGGTAGCCTAGCAAACATTCCTGGGGACACTGAAGAGTAGTTACCAACCAATGCACTCTTGTTACATGGAACAAAATTCTAATTTTTTGCTCTCCTTTCACTAACTTTAATTACTTCAGACTTCTAATCTCTTAAGGCCCATGTGAAAAAAAAATCACATAGGATTTCAAATATGTAGATCTATATGTTCATCAGAAGAGCTTTAAACTTTAAACAGCCATTTGTCTGGTTATTTGAGATTGAAGCCTATATCTTTTTATGTGTATTTTCAATCCAAAGTTTTTATATTTATTTCTGTTTTTGTGATAAAAGAAAAATAACTGTACTTGGCTTAAAAATAAAGCAATAACTCCTCCAAAATCCCAACTGTTTTATGTTTGCTTCCATTCATTTTTCATTTACCAGAGTGAAATGTCCTTGCCTATAACCTCAAATCCACAAGCTTGATTGATTTCAGAGGTTGTG
The DNA here is from genome assembly GCF_000147115.1 of Myotis lucifugus. NCBI lineage: Eukaryota > Metazoa > Chordata > Mammalia > Chiroptera > Vespertilionidae > Myotis > Myotis lucifugus. Next base: position 7,971,495 of record NW_005871081.1, read on the forward strand.
CTGAAGGCCCACCCTGCCAACCAGAGATGATAGACTGCCTATAGGCTGGCACTAACGAAAACCACAATAATCTAACATTTACCATTATATTATGGTAATGGTATATTTATTACCATTCAGATTTATTTGCATATCCCACTATAGTTTATTTCTTTACTTCTAACGAGAGAATAATGTAAGTTTTTTTGAGATATCATTATTGAAAACCACCATTCTACAGTTATCCATTAAAAATAACAATAATTGCCCTAGCCGGTTTGGCTCACTGGATAGAGTGTCGGCCTGGGGACTGAAGAGCCCTGGGTTCGATTCTGATCAAGGGCATGTACCTTGGTTGCAGGCACATCCCCAGTAGGGGGTGTGCAGGAGGCAGCTGATTGATGATTCTCATCAATGTTTCTAACTCTCTATCCCACTCACTTCCTCTCTGTAAAAAATCAATAAAATATATTTTTAAAAAAACAATAATTGCACTATTTATTACAATGATCATAATAATAAAGGGTTCTATGGAAATAGGAATTTAAAAAAGCAGACACTGTCCTAACCAATGTCCTAACCACATAGTATGGCTTTGCCATCCTCCAAACCCATGTGCTATAAATTGGAAAATTGCTATCTTGGATATAGCAAGTGTGTAAGTGTGTGTGTGTGTGTGTGTGTCTGTGTGCGTGTGTGTGTGCACGCGCCCATGTGTTCCCCCTTGAGAGAGTCAGTGCTGCATCATCTTATCCAGGGTCTTCTTTAAAGTCATCATCTACTAGAAATGGCCTTTGCTTTCCAAGTCCTCCTTTGAGGATATCATGCACTCCTTCGATTTTTCTTCATAGCTTTATACAGCTTAATATTCAAGCTAGGGAAACTAGAAATCTCCTCTAGGTCAAACAACTCCTTAAATCTATCTACAAATTTATTTTCTTTCTCTAACCTAAATTTCATGACCCAGAGGATGATGGTAGCTTCTTTGCACAGATGGTCAAAGGTAATGAGGAGTTCTTCCAGGAAAGGATGAGCATAGACAACATCAGCCGCCAGGATATAATCAAAATTGTTGGAAGACCTGGGGAAGTTCTTGTCTAAAGCTATGCCCCAGGAGAGTTCTTTAACCTGAGGCAAATGCTTACATTTCATTTTAGTGTTTCGGGATATATTATATTGCAGGTTTCCAAGTAATTCAGGTAAATCTGTGGCAGTCACATGTGCACCTGTGAAGCAAAGGGCAGTAGAAAAGTAACCCTCATGGGATAAAGTAAACAATCCAGCTTCAAGCCTACATGCATATTGCAATTCTGCACAACTGCTAGTCCCAAGGAAAAAACTGGTCAGTACACACAGCAGAGAAATCCCTTTCAAAAATGATGCTAGGGCAGTTTTATTCCTCCCCTTTAAAAAATTCGATTCCCATGGTCCTTTTGCACTCCATTTTTCTGTTCCAATGTTTTTTTCTTTGTTTTGTTGTTGCTGCTGTTATTTTCTATTTATCTACTAAATACTAGGAAAAACTAATCAAGAGAAAAGGAAATTAAAAAGATTTGGTATCCTTGCTGGAACAATCAAAAGTCATTGTTAAAAGATGACCAGTTTCTTCCCTAAAAGAATTCCGAGCCCCAGTCCTGTGAGACTGAACAAGTATATACAACACTGGGCATCCTATCATTGAATAGCAAGTACTAAAATATGAGAAATGGGGGGAGGAAAGACTTTTCAATGGCATTACATTGACAGTATCATGACATTCATGTTTATGCACAAATTTTCTGCTTGACCTAATTTTAAGTCAAGCTGCATATAGTGTTCATGCAGCCAAAGATCACAGATGCAGAACAGAATGCTCAGATGAAGAAAACATAAACCATTTCCTAATTAAAAGTGAATACTGGTGGTCATTTTCAGGAGGAAATTGGAAGGTCCAATAATCAATAAAATTTGGCCCTTAAAGTAAACCTTGAGCAGCAGCAGAGCCTGAAAATAATGTATAAATAAATCTAGGATTGGTCAATTCCACTTCATCAGACAAGAACAGACTCAGTAAGCAATGGGAAAGCAGAACTGGAAGAGAAGTCTAGTTCAGCCCAGACCAGTTTAGAATCCATTCTTTAGTCCCAATGGCAAGTTCCTCTGACCATTAATTGTATTTTGTAGAAAATATTAAAATGGGAGGGAAATATGCACATCATTGATAGAATCACAGAAATATGAATCTTCAACTCTAATGTGGGTGCTCTGTCATTTTCTACAAATATTTTTTAAACCCCAAGAAAAGGAATTCACCCTTACTTACAGTGAGTGTAAAATATCTAACTATTAATATCATTATGTCTAGAGAAGTGAACACTACCATTTTTTGAATACTGACTAAAGAAAGCTTCAATCTTTTGATATTTTTGTCTAGATAGACAAGCATACTGAAAGGATAATTCTTTTTAATGAAACAAATGACTTCCCAAACACAAATTCTGCTCCTAGATAGGGAAGCCTTCAATAGTGCCTTAGACTCTACCCATACAAAATGGAATGATGACTCTATCAGGACAGAGAAATTATATATATTTGAGGAGGACTTCAAGGGTCCTATATTTTCCCAGTTTTTAGAAAGTTATAAATTTCTAAATCTTGAATTCTTCTCAAGATTTTAGAGTGGCGGGTGTGCACTTCTGAAGACCAAGGAAATCAAGATTTGGGTAGCACATATCAGAAAAGGCAGCTAAATCAAAACAATCAATCTGTAACAACAACAACAAAAAGATTTAACTAGAACAGGCTGAAGCATGCATAGAGACCATCACACATTTAACTGGAAAATAAGATTCTGGTGAGAGAACAAGAGGTTGCAAAAGAAGAATGAAACTGACTGCGAAAATAAAGCCAAGGGCAAATACATAAAATTAAAAGCAGACATGATTTCTAATATTCCTTCTCTATTCTAACAGGGGCTTTTTCATAAAAGCAGAGGACTTCAAAACCCAAAAGAAATATATGGCTACATGGAAATGTTAAAATGGGCTAAAATTTAGATAAAGAATATGAGAGTCAGCAGGAGTCGAATTTGCCTATACTTAGTATTTCACGCATCTCCTCTAGCAGCCAGCCAGGATGCTTAAGTGCACCTCAAAATTAGAATACATTTGTGACTTAGCATTCCCTGAGAAGAATTAATACAACTTCACAGAAAATTCTAAAAGAAACCAGTAAGGTGACTTAAAAATTTATAGTGTCTTGATGAAGCTCATTCAAACAATTAAGGAATTAAAAATAGGCCAAGGTTATAGTACATTGGATAGTTAAAGCAGATAATGATATTTGATCATTAAATTCTTTAATCACTATTCAACCAAAAATACCTAGGCAGTGCCCTCGGCAGTCCCGGATCTGTCTCTTGCTTCAACGGTTTTTTGACAGAACAGAACCAGGGATGCCCCTTCTCTAGCCTCCGGCCACTCTCTTGCATCTTATCCAGTCACCACCCTCAGAAAAACCTCCGGGACCAGCCAACACACCCGTTCTTTTTTCTGTGTGTTTTTCTACCTTAACTCCTTATTGCTGAACAACTGTGAGCTGCCAAATTTGTTAGAATTATTCCACCGAGGTGGAGGCTGCAGTCAACCGCCTGGCCAACCTGCATCTGCAGGCCTCCTACACCTACCTCTCTCTGGGCTTCTATTTCAACCTGGAAGAGGTGGCTCTTGAGGCAGAGGGCACGAGTTGGGAGAGAAGAAGCGCCAGGGCGCTGAGCATCTCTTAAAGTTGCAAAACAAGCGTGGCTGCCGCATTCTCTTCCAGGATGTGCTGAAGCTTTCTCAAGATGAGTGGGCAAAACTCAGGATGCCATGGAAGCTGCCCTGACCTTGGAGAGGAACCTGAACCAGGCCCTTTTAGAGCTGCATGCCTTGGGTTCTACCCATGCAGACCCTCAGCTCTGTGAACTTCCTGGAGAACCACTTCCTGGATGAGAAGGTGAAATTCATCAAGAAGATGGGTGACACCTGACTAACAGCCGGCCCCCAGGCTGGGCGTGTATCTCTTCAAAAGGCTCACCCTCAAGCACAACTAGGAGCCTTTGGAGCCCAGAGGCCTTTGAGGGGCCCCTCTGCATTCCCCTGGTGTCTGGCTTTTACCTGAGCCTCTCCCTGAAATTACTATCCATTCTTTTGACCACCCTGAAGCCCTCTCCTATGCATCGGACCAAATGAAACAATAAAGCTTTTTGCAGCAATAAATAAATAAATAAATAATAAAAAATACCTACTCACCTAGTAAACTTGCCACAATGGAAATAAGCCCTGTTCCAGCTCCAATTTCAATCACATTTTTGTCAACCATATTATACTGCTTTACATTTGTCTCCAGAAAATAGCATAGAACAAGGGCCTATGAAAGTTAAAAAGAAAAAATACATAGTACTTGTCCAGTAATAACTGATGTTTAATTAAACCCTATTAAATAAATATCCCACTAATGCTTTGATATGTATGTGTGTGTATCTACATAGATAGAACTACAGAAAATTATCAACAGAAGTACATCCTCCAAAGACTCAACATTTAGGCTAGAAAGAGTCTTTGGGGATTGTTGAAGAGAAAAGAGACAACTAAAAACATGGAGTTCAGTTGCTTAGGTTGATTATCTTTAAAGAAAGCAATTACTAATAATAATCATTTCAAAGAATGTGTGAGATTGGAGCAAATAGCAGTGAGGGGTCTGAACCCTTCATGGGACAATTAGTAAAGGACAATATTTTAGACTATTCTCCATGTTGACATTGATAAACATTTCATTATAATTGGTTAACTCAAATGCGCCATTTAAATGAGAAATAAAATGTTCACAATTCTAAACCCTTAGGGTCACAAAACTCTCAAGATGCAAACAACATTTTATTAATCCTACATGTCAGAAATAGAATTAATTGGTGGAAGCATTTTCCCAATTTCACGATTTCTAAATTTTACTGTTGTTTGAGGTCAAAAAATAGAACTATGAAACCTATTTTCTTTTTCCAAATAGTACATAATAATGAACAAAACTGACTGAAAATAATTGAAATGTAACAAATTTTGTATGAAATTATACCGATGGCCAAACAACAGCACCATAACAATCCATGGCTTCAGTAATTCGAATCTCATGACCAACAAAATGAAATCCTTCCCAGGGGATAGTTGTTACTAGAGCTGGAAAAAAACACCTTGCCATGATCTCTGCAACCACTTCCTTGTCATCATTGTCTTCTCTGTCTCCTGAAAGGAAAAGAAAAAGGCAATTGTACCAGTTGTGTTAGTAAGATAATGAAAAAGGAAAGCCTGATGGAAATGCAATGTTTCTACTTATTCTAAGTTACTTTTGAATATTCACTGGCTTTAGGTGCAATGTACTAACTAGTAAGGTAAACAAACTATTTGAAAATGACCATGATGTAAGCTAACATTCCATACATCAGGATGACAACATCTTTCTGATTTCACTGAAGTTGAAATCACCACTGTCCATTTCCACAATGCTATGTGAAACAAATGTTAATATAGTTTTTAAAAGCAATATATTTTAAGGCAACTCAATACGTTCAACTAGGACAAAAGAAATATTGGTGATGGAATATAAGAACCCAACTATTCACATTGGCTGTATAATGCATTTTCAGTTATTTCAGTAATGCATATCCTTTATGACTTGCCTTTATTTAGATAAAAAATATTTAACACCATCCAACAATATACTCTTGTACTATTTTATTATTACTTATGTTTATGTTATTTTGGGGGGGCATAACTCATGGTACTATAACATCAACAACATTACACAAAGTTAATTAGCAACATTAACTACCAATTACTAAGCACTTTTTTCACATGTCAGCCCATGTTAAATACATTGTATATTATATTTCATGTAATTTTTGCAACAAACCTTATAAGATATGCATTATTCTTTGCACTTTTACAGATAAAAAACTAGGACTCAGAGAGTCATACAACCTGTAAATAAAGGAGCCAAAAAGGAGCTCCTTTTTCGGTTGTTCCAAACTAAACTACTAAAAAGATGTAATTTAAAAAGAACTTAATAGTCCCAAAGAATTTACAAACTATTTATGGACCAAGATATACACCTCTCTCTAAGCCTCCAATTTCTTGTTTGTAAAATGGGAAATATAGAAACACATACATCAAAAGTGTTGGGAGATTGGAAATAAGATGATGCATGCAAAGCACTTAGCACCTTGTCTACGATTACATGTGGCTCAACATATTATTGTTATTATTATTGTTGTTATAGCTTTCATGATATTTTGGTTATAAAACTAAATGATAAAATAAGATCAGCATGTAATAAAAAATAATGGATTGTGCGATATTGAATTGTACAACTGAAAATTCCATAGTCACTCATAGAAGCAGAGAGTAGAATGGGCAGGGACTGGGAGGTGGGAAAAATGAGGAGATGCTGATCAAAGGGTACAAAATTTTGGTTACACAAGATGAATAAGTTCTGGATATCTAATGTATAGCATGGTAACTATAGTTAATAATAATGTATTAAATACTTAAAATTTACTGAGAGTAGACCTTTAGTATTCTCACCACACACACACACAAGAAAATGTTAACTGTGAGGTGATGGATATGCTAGTTTGATTATGGTATTCATTTCACAATGTGTAAAACAAGTTGTACCTCTTAAATATATACAATTATACTGCAATAATGCTTGGGGGTGGATTCTACAGTTAAATAAAAAAGGGGAAATCACTGTGGTGGAGGTTACTCAGGGATGGCTTCATAAAGAAAGTGTGTCTTAGGTTTAACCTATCTAACATAAGATTTGAATTAATAGAGAAACTATTTCTTTCTTACACCAATCCCTGGTCCTTCAAGTCTTGTCTTTGTTCTTTGCCACTTCCCTGACCTCAACACTAATGAATCCAGGCTTAATTCTCCTCAGAAGAGAAAGTGGCAAATAAAGACTAAAGAAACCAAGGAAAGGAACAAGTTTGTAATTCTTTAAAAGAGAAAGAGATAGGCAGAAAAGATTCATTTTAAAAACTTAAGCCACAAAAAACAAACAAACAAACAAAACCTTAAGCCAGAACATTTGTTCCTCGGTTGTTCCATTTACTCTTTCAACAAAACCATATGTATTGAAGGCCTGCTATGTGCCAGGCACTGAGCTAGATGATGGAAGACAGCTGTTAGCCAGACAGACATGGTTCTGCCCTCGGGAAAAAGTACAGATTCATAGACACAACTGTCTGAACTTCAGTAATACATGAGGTACCTCATGCCAACCCCATGAAGAATTGGATGTAAGTTCGTTTTTCCACAATACCCCCTTACGTACTTGGCTTTGGCTCCCACCTTTCTAATAAATGGGTGTTTGCAGCTTTGCTCTGATTAACATTTTTGTTACTGGTTTGACTGATGATAATAGTGTGATCAAATATTCAAATGATATGTGTAATGGGGAATTATAGTAGAAAACTGAATGTGAAACAAAATCTTGATGGGCTATAGCAGTGGATTGGACTTCATATGAAATTTGATAAAGACACATATAAAGTCCACATTCAGGATGACTTATTTGTGGAGGGGAAAAGATATATACATTTAATTGACCACAAGCTCAATATGAGACAAAAATAAAAATACAACTATCAACAAAGCTAAATAACCAGACCTTATTAACAATATAATTTTAAAACAAGGGATGTATAGAACTCTGTTCTATTTGAAAGTGCTCAGGTCATATTTGTAGCCCCATATTCAGTTTGGAAAGCCCCAGTTTAGAGGGCCACTGAAAACTGCAGCAACTGGGAGGTGAGGACTGTTGACCCTCAGCCCTATGAAGGCAGTTTTGGAAGATCAGCATTTTCATCAGAAAGAAGAAACAATCGAGGGAACACAAGAGTTATCACAAATTTGAAGGCGCAGCAAATAGAAGAGATTGGAGTGTGTGTGTGTGTGTGTGTGTGTGTGTGTGTGTGTGTGTGATGTTCTCAGAGAGCAGAATATGAACCCAAGGGAAATAATTACAATAAAGCAGATTTTTAACATTTTTCTAACAATCACACCTTTTCTAAAATAAAAGGGCTCACCTCAAAAGGTAGTAAGTAATTAGTCCCCAGGAGGTATCGAACAGAAACCAGAAGACTATTCTTTCTAGATATTAGGGATACACCAGGTTGATGTTTGGTCTAGCTGGACTAGGCCGCTGTACAACTAAATTCCTATGACTCCATAAAAGAACTACATGACATCATGTGGAGAAGTGCTATCATAGAGATACAATGTGCTAAGGAAATGTAGGAGAGAAAGTAAATAAAAGTAGACAAAAGGAAGCCAGTAGTGGAGAGAGAGAAATATCAGACTTTGGAAGGGAAGGGAAGGAACGGGGAGTAAGATTCCTCAGTAGGCTGGAGAGAAGTGTTTCAAATGACAAGCTAAGATATGCATTCATTTATTCATTCAACAAGTATTCACTTAGTACTTACTAATCCCTACCCACTGTCTAGTGACTGAAAATGAAAAAATTCAAGGATACAGTCCTTGTGCTGGTGAACCTGACAGATGTGCAGAGAGAGACAGACAAATGGACAATGCAATGTTATATGGCAACTGTTAAAATGGAGGTAAAAGGAAAGCACAATGAAACACCATGTCAACCTGTGAAAGACATAGATGATTTCCTGTCCTAAGTTATGTAACCCCTTAATAGAGTCCTGCTTAGGATCCATACAAAATCAAATATTCCCCAAAAGAATTCCAACTTCACTACATGCCACAGGAAGGGCCCAATCTACAATCCCACTCCACCAGGACCACAAACATCGATGGACTCCACTATATTCACTTGCCTTGCTAAGATGAGGTGGGGGGTGGGGTGTAATGTTTGCTGTGGAAGTTCTTTAGGGAAAAGCAGAGAACATTAATTGCTTCCTTGACCTTTAGCTGAATATACCCTCTTGGGCCTCCTTGCAAACTCCTTGTAAATGCAGCACTTCTTTGACAAGTCACCTAAGGTATCAGGGTTTAATAGATTTTTGAGTACACTAAATCCCAGGAGCATCTCCTAAAGTTCCAATCTTTGATATAAAAACTTTGCCAGTGAATATTTACTGCAACGAAGTGACATCTCTGACTTTGCACTTTCTTTTAAAGGTTAGTTCACCAGATTAGTGTTTTTGTTCTAAAAAGTACAGTGTGTCAACAAATAATTCCTATTTTTTTACTGTCTTCCTAAAATAGTTAGTTATTTCTTTTTAAGAATGACCACATCTTTATCTTTATAAGGAAGTGAGACTTGAAATATATATGTGAGTATACTATAAACGAAAATTACTTATACCCCAAAATAAAGGTTCTTCAAAGAGATTTCATTAAACAACAATAACCACTAATAATTGCATATCCATTCTAAAAGATCACAATTCTACCTACTAGAAATGGTAATTCAAAATTAGTTACATGCCTATAATGACCACATGTAATATATAAAACATTATCATGTTGAATAAAATTAAATTGACAATGTTTTATATCAATATTCTCTTTTGTACTTAAATGCTATTTGAATACTACAGTCATTCCACAAGAAGTAACAGGTAAAAATTAGCATAATTTATACAAAGAAACCAAAATATACTAAACTTGGCTACTTAACATAATTTGTCTAGATATGTGAGATTTTAAAAGAAAATATAGACACACATACAATTATTTCCACCTTAAAACTTTGACTGCTGTTTTTAAGCATTAACTTCTATTTAAAGATTTTGAGGTCATAATTTTAATATTAGTTATTTATTTAAACCAAAAGACATGCTTGATATTAAATTTTAACAATATCATCACCCATTTAAGGCTGAGGATAAGAACCTCTGAACTGGAATCTAATAAAAAGAGCTGCACGTTGTGAGGATATCCCTAAAGTAGCCTTGTTGTAGTAAAAGGGAGAAATCTATGCTCCCACTATAATACACAAAAATCATGTCTCTCAAAGTGCATATGTAGTTATTTGTTGAATATGGGATTGGATCTTGAGATGATTAATAAATGAGTAGATTTGAAGAGGAATTGTCTCAAAAAAATTAATAGCATTATCATGCAATGAAATTTAATTTACAATTCTGAATAATAATTTTTACATACATATTCTCTCCTTGTTACCTAGCACTCAGGCCCCAGGACAAATAACTAAAACTGGATAATATTACACAAAATGATGAATCTTGGCTTTCTTCTGTGAAAAGCAGAAAACTCTTCATATCTGTACCTCTAGATAAACGCTATCTACTATAATCTTAGTGTATTATTTTATTAATGAATTTAATATTGAAACATAAATATTAAAACAGATTGTAAATAAAACATAATCAAGATAGTATTACTATGTTGCTATCTTGAGCTTATCTATTTTAATGCTTTTTGATATAAAAAAAATCTTATCACCATTTCCTGCTACAAAATCTTTGCTGATAGTGAATAAAATCTACCAGGTGCTCTTGTTCTCCTGAGAATTAATTATGAAGTGAAAATTAGCAAGATTTTGCCACATTATGATGATGATTTTCTTAAGAGGAAAATCCTACAGAGATTTGACTTCCAAGGCTGAATTGCAGCAAGCCTTCAAAAATAAAGGCTCATCTATATTCTTTTTTATACTTTTAAGGTTAGTATCAACAATAATAAATGGAAGGGTCAGATCACAGAAATACACACACACACACACACACACACACACACACACACACACGTCCTTAACAGCTATGACAAGTGAATTTAAGCTTCCATTAGAGGGCTGTCATGAAAACCTGTCAGAAATTTTAAAGTAAAAAACCCTCAACTAAATGAAAGAGACTGTCATTCAGTTGAATCTTCTATTCAAAGTTGAATGTCATTCTTCTTAAGAAATATCTAGAGATTAAAAAGAAGAAAGATGTTAAAGATATTTTCAGATTAGTAAATGGTCACAAGCTAGCCTGAAAGATAGAATTCTGAATGCCGAGGTAATGTCAAGATTTGGGTCCTTATGTTGAAACTAACTCCTGAGATTTCACAAACATATTTTTTGTCTACATGTCTACTTAATTTCAAGAATTTACAGAGGCTGTAACTTTAATCAAGTGGATTAAGTGATACTACATTTAAGAAGAAAAAAATTCATCTTTTACTGAGACTCCTCAGGATGCATTGGGGGGAAAAATAGTTGGACTCAAAGTCTGCTGCTGGGATCACAGTGGGAAGAGACAAATAAACAAATGCCAGTGAAGTATAATAAGTGCAATAAAAGAAATATTTCCAAATTGCTATGGTAAACATCACTGGTTGGTCAGATTAGAGAAGCATTCTCAAGGAGACATTTGAGCTAAATTGGAGGGATGAGGAAGGCTGCCAGGCAGAAAAGGAAGGAAGTAAAGTCAAGGAAGATGAAACATCCACCAAGGCTGGAAACAGGAGAGTCATCATATATCTGGGGAGCGGATGCATGTTGGGGTGTTATAGAAAATAAGCCTGAAAAAGCAGGTGAGATCAGATCTGTGGGCAATGCTGACCTTTGTTCTATATGGTGAGGTGGAGTCAATAAAGATCATTAGAACAAAAAATAACATGATCAAATTTGATATTTAAAAACTTACCTCTCATCCCACTTATATGTGGAATCTAATGAACAAACAAAATGAACAAACAAAATAGATCCAGAGACATGGAAGCATGTAACAGACTGAGGATTCTCAGAGGAAAGGGGTGGGAAAGATTAACCAAAGAACTTATCCTATATAATAAAAGCCTAATATACTAAGTGTCTGGTCGGCTGTTCAACCAATCAAAGTGTAATATGCTAATGATATGCTAAAGCCACTCAACCACTCGCTATGACGTGCACTGACCACCAGGGGGCAGACAGTCGACCAGTCAACCAGTCACTATGACGTGCACTAACCAACAGACGCTCCAATCAGTAGGTTAGCTTGGTGCTGGGCTCCAGACAATCAGGACTGAGCAAGATGAGCCGGACATGCCCTAGAGCCCTCCTGCAGTCCCTCCCCAGCTGGCCAACCTCCTGCATCCCTCCCTGGCCCCGATTGTGCACCAGTGGGGTCCCTCGACCTGGCCTGCACCCTCTCACAATCCGGGACCCCTTGGGGGATGTCAGAGAGCCGGTTTTGGCCTGATCCCACAGGCCAGGCCAAGGGACCCCCACTGTGCACAAATTCATGCACCAGGCCTCTACAATGTATATATGCATAACCCATGGACACAGACAATGGTGCTGTGAAGGCCTGGGGAGGTTGAGGAAGTAGGGAGGAGGGAGTCAAAGGGGGAACATCTGTAATACTTTCAACAATAAAGATAAATTTTTTAAAAAGAAATAAAGGGCAGATTTTTTCAATAAGAAAAAACAAAATAAAACAAAAAACAAACAGTTACCTCTGGCAGCAGCAACTGAAGGCTAAATTAGAAGCTCATTAGAAGACATACAATAATCTAGACAAAAGATGGGAAAGAGTCTGAACTAAGGAGCAGCATTGGGTCTAGGAGTCAAGTATGAATTTGTGAGCTTTTGAAGTAGTAGTAGACCATCCATCCCTAAGGGCAACAATTGACATTCAAACTTGACATTTAAACCTTACTTTGGAAGATATCGGATACAGACTGTTATATTTAAGTTATTTTTATTCAATATGTGGGAAATTTATTAGTCTTATTTAGCATATATTTATTCAGTTTACTTCACGTAAATGTGTTGATGAATGAATCTTTAGTAATTATATGTGTGATGGTACTCTAACTGATATATTGAACATATTGCTTCCAACTATAGTTTGATATGTTTCTTAAATAGCAATATAATTGCCCTGCTGGTGTGGCTCAGTGATTGAGCACTGACCCATGAACCAGGAGGCCATAGTAAGTCGTGATAGTAACATGAAATAAAACACTTTATGTCATGCTAAGTCTTGATTTTACCCTATAAAAATTAGAGACAGTGAATAATTTTAAAATAAGGCAAATGTGGCAAGATTTGAACTTTTTTTATTATTCATGTTGTAAAATATTTTAATACTAGTTCTATCTCAACCTTACCTTGAACTTCTTTCGTTTCCTTCATAATGTGCCAAATTATGGAACACACAGATGATACCAAGCATTGTTGATAATGATGTAATTGTATTCATAAACTGCACAGAAATTTCTTCTTCATTCAAATCACCTAAATGGCTGGATTCTCTAAGTGATTACAACTTTACATGTTTAGATTTACAAAAACCACTACAGGAAAACCATTAGTGTTTAAGCCACATAGGCTGCCAACACTGGGCATACACCCTCCTCTTGTGGCCTAGAAATATGCTCACCGAGGTAGAGGCCACCTGGTATGCCTAAAAAAAGGAAAAAATAGGACTATAGTTCTTAGAAAACATCCACAGTGTATAGATAAAGGAGATAGAGAAAGAAGCCAAAATAATAAAATGTATACTACAAAAACATGGTAATAATTCTTCTAGTGTATGGCAAGAGTGTATGTCTGCACTTTTTATCTCAAAATAATGGGGATAATTATATGACATAATCCAGCAAAGCCACGCTATTTAAGATGATGTAAAAATGGTGGGTCCATTTCAAATAACTACACTGGTAGTAGAATTCAAATTTAAATTTTCCTTTCACCAAGAGGTCAATTACATTCTGTATGTATTTACCTTTAACTAATACATCAGAGGGACCATAAACAAAGGTGAGAAATGTTTTCATAGTATAAAATCATCTTTCATCCAAGCATGAGTAAAAACATGTAGTTTTACATAAGACTTCTTATCTCCCTTACAATCTTCTTATCTGAAATAAAGTAACTCAGAGATCACAATCACATGTATAGCACTTGGGAAAAGAATTATTCCATTTTTGCAGATTAAAAAAAATAGATATTTAGCAAGACTATATATTTAATTTATTGTCTTCAAAATTACCTTTAACATATCATCAGGACTATAGGGATATCAGTAAACACTGAACACTATTAGAGATATTTACAGGTTAGCAAACACAAGCCAAGATATAATATGTAATTGATAAAAGTCCTAGCTCTATTTAAGACACTAATGAACACTGAAAAGGTAATGTTTTGTGTTCTGTTAGTTGTTTATCATCTTCCAATTAGTCAAATTACATAAAGAAACATAAAATAATTTACCTTTTTGAGCTTCTGGATCCATTAAGCGATGAACTAATGGATGACCATATATTGATGTTTTCCTGATCACTGCTTGAAAACTAGGCAAATAATACATTAAAATGTCAAATAGTAGCAATTAATTCAAAATGTGTTGAATGCTTTTATATTTACATAATAAAGCTTAACTTCAAATATAGCAGAAACATATTAAAATCACATATATTAATAAATCATGCTTTAAGGAATACCATGGAAACACAATCTATCTAATACAAATAAAAAAATTCAAACGAAGGCTTCAGAGTCAGAAATTTTAGAAGCAACTGGAGAAATAAAACATTCCTCACCAGAGACTAACTCAACTATCACAAGAAAGACATCATCTTTATCTTTAATTTCTTTATTGGTTAAGGTATTACAAATGTGTCTTCATCCCTCCATTAGCCCCCAACCTCCCCCACCCCCTCATGCTCTCATCCCCCTGTTGTCTGTGTCCATTGGTTTGGCTTATATGTATGCATACAAGTCCTTTGGTTAAGACATCATCTTTATATTGACTAGTTACATAGCAATCTTAAAAGAGGTAATTAAAGCATTGGGAGAAAATTGGTTTCATTCAGTGTAGTAAAAACCATAGTATTCATCTAAAATAAAGCTTCCTACATAGTAATAAATTCAAAGTTCACATGGTTCCCATCAATGTGTCATTAGCACAAACCCAATGTCAAATAGCCCTCCTGACAAATGGTCTTCTGAGTAGCTTCTAATTTAAAGAATCCATACCATCTCAGCAAACATATTTAAAACTGAAGAGATTAAAGTATTTTATGCCTCTCAAATAGAGCATATCATGTGAATTAGCTTAAACGAACTGTTATTCCAACTTTGGAAAGCAATGATTTGATCTTGTATCTCAGTTTTAAGTCATAATAATCACTATACTATCATTAATTTTATAGCACTCCTTTCTTCCAAGGATCCCAAAACATTTTTCATAGCCATCACATTTTCTTTACAGTAAGTTAAAAGACAAATTATTTCCCCTACAGTTTACAAATAAGGAAAAACCAAAGGTTAAATTACATGCCTGAGGTTACATGGCTAAACTACAGCAAGAGTGGTCACACATCTTGTTCCCACTTTAGTTTCTCTTCCATCAAAGAGAGCATTCTTTATTATACGTGTCTGCCTGAAGGGCAACATTTACTAAATGTTAAGTCTGGACATACCTAAACGAGTTAGCTGAATTTCTGGAAGGTTAAAAAGAATCATCCACAACTTTTGTTTTGCTGATGAGACCTCTGATGGTGCCTGAAAGGCGAGCACGCAGTTTGCTACTGTACACACTGGCAGCAATTCCTCGAGTCCTTGCAGAAGGGATTAGGATCCTGACAGCTGCAGCTCAGAGCCTCTGGTTATATAGCAATGAGGTCGGAACGCCCATGAATAAGGGGCCTGAAGAACAGTAGAAATATTCCATGTGAGTGTCTCATGAATACAGCTAAGGTTAAATAGGTGAATATAAATCACTCTTGCAAGTGACTGAAGATTATTTGGGTGAAGCGATCCATCTTTTAATTTGATGCCAAGAGTTATTTAAGACTCTTCAGTTACGACATTCTGAGAAACCGAGGCTACGTATTTTTCATGTCACCTGTCTGGGTGCAAGCATCGTTCTTAGCATCAGAATGTTTTTGAATGTGTGCTGTTGTGCTCTGGACGCAGGAATCAAATTACCAGGATTCCTTCCTACTCAGAATAGGAAGGCTAAGGGTTGTGTCCACCCGTTCACCTGCACATTTGCATGCAGAGTAGCATTTAAGAGTACATATAAACATCCCTGTTCACTGAAAACATATTTCTAAAATTAAATTAATTGGGATAACTGGTTAATAATTTTCAGGTGTAAATTATAATTGAACATCTATGCACTCTATTGCATGCTCACTACCTGAACTTGTTTCCTTCTGTTACCATATATTTGACCCCTTTACTCACTTCGCTCTGCCCACCCAACCCCCTTTTCTCTCTGGTAACCACCATTCTGTTGTCTCTACAAGTTTGTTAGTTCATTTGTTACTTTTTTAAAAAATATATTTTATTGATTTTTTTTACAGAGAGGACGGGAGAGGGAATAGAGAGTTAGAAACATCGATGAGAGAGAAACATCGATCAGCTGCCTCCTGCACACTCCCTACTGGGTATGTGCCCGCAACCAAGGTACGTGCCCTTGACTGGAATCGAACCTGGGACCCTTGAGTCCGCAGGCCGACGCTCTATCCATTGAGCCAAACTGGTTAGGGCTCATTTGTTACTTTTTGTTTTATATTCCACATAAGTGAAATACATTTTTGTCCTCTTCCATCCGATTTATTTCATCATATGGCAGTTCTAGTCTTAATGAAAATACCCTTAATAGTAAGTTATTATGGGTAACAAAACCAATGTTGTAAAGTTCAATAAACTCAGGAGTGTAAATGCAGGTCCTAAGAAATACTTTACATACCATAATGTATACAAAGTTGAATTGAGGTCAAGTTAATATATAGGACAGGACTAGTGGTCTGGGAGCCCAATTTTAGTTATTCCTGTCAATAATCAGCTTGTGATTTTTAGGCATTATTGTAATGTGTTTCTTGGCTTCCTCATCTATAAAACAGGATTATAAATAACACACAATATATTTGTTGGATGAGTGTAATAGCTGAAAAACATTCTGGAAACTGCAAATTCCTAAACAATTTAAACTTATTCATAGGCGGTTAATTCTAGGCAGAGGGCATTCTCTCTTTATGGCTCTTTTAAAAACAAGAATAAAGGCTCATTTAGTGAATAAAAATCACCTTTTTCAAGGATCTATTTTAAAGGTTATGAAACCTCATTGATGGATTTCCTAAGAGGCAGAATTCTTAAATCATCTAAAGCAGTGATTTTCAATCTTTTTCATCTTATGGCACACATAAACTAATTACTAAAATTCTGCAACACACCAAAAAAATATATTTTTGCTGATCTGACAAAACATAGGTATAATTTTTTAAATATCTTTTATTGATTTCAGAGAGGGCAAGATAGAAACATCAATGATGAGAGAGAATATTGATTGGCTGCCTCTTGCATGGCCCCTTCTGGAGATCGAGCCCGCAACCTGGGCATGTGCCCTGACCGGGAATCAAACCATGATCTCCTGGTTCATAGGTCGACATTCAACCACTGACCCAAACCAGCTGGGCAAAATAGGTATAATTTTAATTCATTCACACTGGATGGTTACTGTGTTGCCTATTGTCTTTTTCTTTTTTTTTTTACAATCTAAGAAGAGAGAGGTCAGGTATCAATGTTTTAAAAATTCTTGCAGCACACCAGTTGAAAATCTGTGATCTAAATTGATATGACAATGATTATCTTAATTATATTGCACTGTTTAAAAAAGACATAGAGACTTCTGCCTCCAGCTTTATGTAGCTTATGGCTCTGCTTATATTGAGAATTAGAAAAGCAGATTTTAAACTCTTCCTATCTCAAACACACAAACACACACACACACAAACTAGAAGGCATCAGAGAGCTGCTAAGACAGATAAGAATTCCATACTTTTGCTGATTATTGGTGCAAAGAGGCTGAGAAGTCAAAGAGAGGACAACAAGGAAGGATGCTAGAAGAGTTTAAGGCAATCACACAAAACTGGGAAGACAAAAGAATAGTGTTTGAGCTGGCAAGGCAGCCAAGAATTGAGAGTCCAAGACCCCAGAAAGAGACAGAGAAGAAAGCCTGACATGACACTCAAGATATTTTGCTCAGTAAGATGCTTAGAGCAAGAGGCTAATTTTCTAGGCATAAAGTGGGTAAAAGCAAAGCAAAGCTCAAAAGAGAAACACCTGGCTGTCAGTGGTAGCTTTCAAAAATTACTTTTTAGGAAATGGGGAGTGGGGGGGGGGGGACTAGAAGATGTAGTCTTACAAAGAATATGAATTCACTCAGTTCATATTCAAATGAGGTGACCTTACCCTCTGCTGCCTGCCAGAACACCTTCTGGAATCCTCTCTAGAGGAAGATCTAGGCCATCTACAAGTTTTAATGAACAATGTCCAGCATTCAGACAAAATTTATTAGCCATACCAAGAAAGAGACAATAGAAACCCAGAGGTAACCCAGATACTGTAGCTGTTTTATAAAGACTTCAACGTAATGGTGATTAAAATGTTCAAAAACTGATGACAAGAATTACACCAGAGAACTGGAATCTATAAAAATGAGCCAAATAGAACTGAAAATATAAGATATATAATGCTCAATAGATGCAAATGCAGAGAAAGCTAATGAAAATATTAATGAGCTGAAAGATAATTTTGAAAAAACTGTATACAATGGTAATCATCCTAAATAAGTTATAGGTATACCAACTTGCTTTGAATAATGATAAATCTGCTTTGCTGAAGTTTGTTTTAAATAGGCTATTTTATAAGTAAAACAGCATCTTGAATTTCAAATTAGATTTTAGTTCAGGCTACATTTTCATACTAGATGGGTGAATCTGGTAAAGCTGGTTAACATCTCTACGAGGTTCTTCCACTCGGCTGGCATGGCTCAGTGGTTGAGCATCGACCTAGGAACCAGGAGGTCACGGTTCAATTCCCAGTCAGGACACATGTCCAGGTTGTGGGTTCAATCCCCCGTGGCGGGTGGGGGGGCAGGAGACAGCCAATGATTCTCTCTCATCATTGATGTTCCTAGCTCTCTCTTCCTTCTCCCTTCCTCTATGAAATCAAAACATATTAAAAAATAGGTGCTTCCCTTATAAAAGGATATACCTTGGTCCCAAGTTTTGAGGAAAAAAGGATATAATATCAAACTGTCCTAGAAATACTGTACCTATGGCATAAGCTAATAGTCCTGAATATCGCTTTCCCCCCTCTTCCTGAGTACGACATTTTTTAGTATTTCTAGTAGATTCTAACTATGATGCTCAATTCAGGTCAACAGAATGGAAGTGAAAGTGATTTTTCTAGTCACCTTTAACATAAGACATTCTGCTTGCCCTGGACTTTGGTTCTTTCCTCTTCCAGCAGGTAGAAATGCAGATGTAGTGTGACCCAGTTGACCACTCAAGTAAGACTAGGTAATGGCTGAACCTGAGACCTGAATGACTCACGGCACACAACTGCATAACCAGTTCAGATGGGCCAGACCACTGAGTAAGAGGTAATGTTCCAGCTTGTTCAGGCCTCTGTATATGAACATCTCTGTTACAGCAGCTTAGCCTTCATGCCAGCTATTACAGGGCAAAACAAATGTAAATTAATCAAAGGCAACAAAATTAATTTCTTTAGCAGGATGATGATTATCCTACCTACAAACACATATGTGGAAAACTCCCCATTATAAGCAGTTTTGAGAAATGAGAAAAACATAGTCAATTTGCCCCACTCCCAAAACTGTTCTGCTTCAAATACCTCCACAGAAAAGAAGCATTAAGACAAGTTTATTTGTATGGAAGTTATTTTTTACTTTAGAAGGCTGCTAGAGAAGACTGACAGAAGCAGAAGACATATTTCAAATTAGAAAAGGATAAATAGTGAGCAAAGAAAAACAGCAGCTGTAGTCCAAGTATTTGGGGAGTTGGGCTGAAAGGTAAATGAGAGCCTATAAAAAGCACCCAGGGGTCATTCAAAGATTGTTGAAAGGTATTTATTTGTATTTAGCTTCCATTATTGAAGATTTTCAACTATTTAAAGACTTAGGGAAGGAAATAAAGATGGAAATACCAAAATGCCAGAAAAGGCACAGTAATCACAAACTTACCTTGGCTGGGCCACTTGGTTAACAATAATCAACCTCTAGAAGCCACTCATAAAGTTAACCCACCTACACCTGTTCAACTACAGCCCTGAACCCCAACTCCCACCCCAGCCACCTTTACACAGAAGTTAGCTTGGAACAACTGAAGAACTTTAAAAGGAGAACATCACAGTACAGAGGTTACCACACAGGTAATGCTCACAGGTGGAATCATGCACCCCATTAACATCTCCTAATCACAGCGGATATACTCAAGTATGCTGCAGCAGTGAGGTTCTGTCTTGCTATCCTTTTAAGTGGTCCCTGAGGGAAATGGGAAGCAGTGGGTGACAAGATTGTGTAGGTGAATGTAACTGCCACTGCTGTGAAATGAGAAATGAGGATATTTTTCTCCTCATCTAGGTTGGAAAGTCAGAGGGATGTGTATTAAGAGTGAATATTGATCAATATAAATCCTTTTTCCTTTTTTCTAATGTTGTCAGAAAGCATCAGGCATTATACAATAACAAAAATATGAACAAAGCCTGTGAGTACAAGGAAATATTCAACGAGATTAAAAAAAAAAAAAAACACTAGAAAAATGTAACACATTGAAAAATAAATACGTGCCAAGTTAATTTTTATTTAATTTATTTTTAATTTATTTTTTATTTTTAGAGGTAGTGGAAGGAAGGGAAAGAGACTGAGAGAAACATTGCTGTCACATCAATTGGTTGCCTCCCACACACACCCCCACCTGGGCCAGGGATTGAGCCTGCAACCAAGGTATATGCCCTTGACTGAAGTTGAACCTGGTACCCTTCAATCCTCGGGCGGATGCTCTATCCATTGAGCCAAATCATCTAGGGCAAGCATCCATATTTTTAAAATACAAAGACTGTGCAGATACATTTAATTTTATTATTCCCTCACAATGAATGTTAAGTTGTATCCAATTACAGAGAATACACGTTTAAACTAGGTTTTTCTTTCTCCTTCTTGTGCTTCCCAGTTTCCTCTTTTTCTTCCCAAACACAGATCTGGCAGTCACCAGGACTGGTTTTGTTTTCTCTCCATCATCTTCACTAGAGCTGCTTGTAGTGGCACCTTCGTCCCTTACAGGATCAGGTTTCACTGTGTTCTGCAAATCTGAAGAGCTGATTTTTGCCTCTCCAGCTGCTTTTCCCTGCTGCATGTTCATTAACGATAAACACTCTGCATCCTCATTTGAGGATGCATCAGATGATTGCGAGATGTAGTCTTCCCCCAAAAACCCACCACATTTACTCTCTTGTGTAGCATCCGAAAGCCTTGTTCTTTTCAGACTTGAGGACTCTTTCCATTTATTTGCTATGCTTCTCTTCTGGGTCTTACCTTTTGCCTTATCAGGGAACTCAAATTCTTTCTCCATGGCAACAGAAACTGCTTCTTCTCTTTCTTTTCTCAGCATACACGTCACAGCTCTGTTAAGTCTCTGGCTCTTAATACCCTTAGCATCTTGTTTCTCTTGTTGAGCTACTCTAAAGAAAGAATCAATTCGGAGCTGGGTCTAAAAAATAAAAATAAATCAGACAAATAAGTAAAGTTTCTAATGCATATCTGAGAGTTCTACCTTGATCACTAGCATTAAATTCCCTTCAGAGAATATTAATTCATTATCTCTCAAAAGCCAATTTTCTCCCAAATGAATCACTAATAGTAAATTTTACTTTTTAGATCATATTTAATGCAGTATGTGCATCACCTCTATCAACTAATTCCTCTGTCCACATGCCAAATAAGAAATCCCTTCCTAGCACTCAAAGAAAGTTAAATATTTTACAATAGCCAAATATATCCTCTTCTTATGCAGGAACAAAATTTCACGGGATCTAAATTCTGCTATCTCCTTTTAAAAATATTATCATCACACAAAACTTTTAGGAGGCAAATTCACAGTATTATATATTAAAAGGCATAAAAATATTCATGCCTTTTGATCAGCATGATCAAAATGTCAACGTGATCAGAATGTCACTTTTAGGAAGACTTTCTTTAAAAATAGTTACATTTGGGAAAGTTATGCCTAATGTGTGCATCACATCATTCTAAAAACTTGACAATTAAAGGTCCACTAAGTGAACTGAACCAATAAAGTTAAATCTCTGATAAAATGTAATCTGGTCATTTAAAATTATAAAAATTGTGCAAGACATAAAGAAAAGTACATTAATAGGAGGCGGGTTAGATATATGATTAATAAATATATGTAGGAAAAAGAGGAAATGTAAAAAAACCCTAAATGTTAACATCTCTATTAGAAAATGTATATAACAAGTAATTTTAATTCCTTACTTTTTAAATTTGGAGCTATAAACTTATATTAACTTCTATAATGAAAAGAGAAAAACATTACAAGAAAAGTTATCTTAAATTAGGGAGTAGTAATCAGTCACTAAGCCAACTAGCCTTTTTGTCTGCTAGTGAACAACGAAGCTGTACAGAAAGTAATCAAACAACAGGAATTGGTTTTTGGAAATGTTGTCTAAGTTTTATGTTTTTTTCAAAATTAACTGATCCTAATGGAAAAGGATTTAACTTAAACATATATCTTACAGGATATGGCTCATTTCTACCTGCATGGTTTACTTGTATGTATGTTTTGTGGGTTTTCTCTGGGGTGGGAGAAGGTTTCTGTCTGGGTATGAACATACTCATGTATAAATGAGATGCAGTTACCTACATAGGGAAACTGAGGACCATACAAAGGCCTCTTTTCTCCTCAAAAATCTTTCCTGCTGATATACAATAATGACTGAACTTCTACCTTTCATGATTCCTCCATAGAATTAAAGAGCGTTAAGACATTAATGGTCAGAATTGCTTTGGACTGGCCCTAACAGGTTTGGCTCAGTGAATAGAGCGTCAGCCTGCGGACGAAAATGTCCCAGGTTCGATTCCGGTCAAGGGCATGTACCTTGGTTGCAGGCACAACCTCAGTAGGAGGTGTGCTGGAGGCAGCTGATCGATGTTTCTAACTCTCTATCCCTCTCCCTTCTTCTCTGTAAAAAATCAATAAAATATATATTTTTTAAAAAGAATTATTTTGGACTGGACACTTACTAGACCTGTTAAAAATAAAAATAGCTCTAAAAGTATAAAATATTTTATTATAAACACCTCAGTATACAATCCATTAAAGTCAGAATGAATCGAAAGCACAAAGTCCAGCCCTAACGGTGACACTAGAAAATGAAGACAAAGTCCAATTTTTCTTTTGTTTTCTTCTGTTCTCATTTAATCATTTTAAAAATGTATGTTACAGCCCTAAAATAAAAGAATACTCTTTATCCTGAACTTGGGAAAAGAGCCACCATGATTACCTGTTGGGCATTCAGTTGTTTTAATACCGGAAACAAAGACTCATCTGTCTTCGTCCTGTTCCAGCCAAAATACCGCTGACAAAATATGCAGGCAGTTAAGACTTATACACATTTCTAAAGATACTTAAATAAGTAATATATAAAAAGGTCCAAAAACCCATCCTTGATTTTACTTTCCATATCTCCAAAGATTTTCACATTTAGAAGATTAAAAGTAGAAAAAGGAGTAACAAACCAAATTACTCCATAATCATTTGGCACTATGTTCTTTCAATCTCCTCTAAGATAAAACATACCAATTCTCATTTTAGGACATCAAACACTCATGACTATGAAAAAAGGTGAACACAGAATAAAAACAAGTTGCTGCCCGGCCAGTGTGGCTCAATGGTTGAGCATCAACCAGGAGGTCATGGTTCGATTCTGCCAGAGCACATGCCCGGATTGCGGGCTCAATCCCCAGTAAGGAGCATGCAGGAGGCACCCGATCAATGATTCTCTCTCATCATTGATGCTTCTATTTCTCTCTCTCCCTCTCCCTTCCTCTCTGAAATCAATAAAAATATATTTTAAAAAACAAAAACAAGTTGCAGATATACGTATTTCTTTGAAAGAAAAAAACTGTAGTTAGATTAATTCTATTGCAAACTTTAAAACATCTAATCAAATGATTATCCAAAATGCAGAAAGGAACATCAGTAATAAAAATAAAAAAACTAAATCTCTTTCCATTCTTTCAGCATACTTAAGTATGTTGTTAAATCTGTGAATTCTATCACTACTTATTTCAAATAAAATCCTCTTTAACACTAAGGATATTTTCACAATAGCTAAAATGTGGAAGCTACCCATGTGTCCAAATGTGGTATATCCATACAATATAATTAAAAGAAAGGAGATTCTGATACATGCTACAACATGGGTAAATCTTGAGGACATTGGGCTCAGTGAAATAAGCCAGTCACAAAAGACAAATCATGTGTGATTCCACCTATATGCAGTACTTGAAATAGTCAAAATCATAGACAGAATGTAGAATGGTAATGGTTAAGGACAGGCCTGAGGGAGTGGGGAATTACTGTTTAATGGGTATAGAGCTTCAGTTGTAAAAGATGAAAAGAGTTGAGATGGATGGCTCTGATGGTTGTACAACAATGTGAATGTTTTAATACCACTGAACTGTATACCTAAAATGGTAAGAATATAAATTTTATATGCATTTTACCATGAAAAAAAGAGAAAAAAGATCTAAAACGAGTGTCTTAGAAAAAAGAAATATTTAGAAATCCAAGTTCATGTTCCATAAGTTTTAAACCAAAGCACAAATTTGGCTCAATGTTCCTTTATGTTTTAAGTAAAAGGATATTCTCTAATTTTCTCAAGATCAGGTTTCCCCCACAGAAATGATCCCTTGGAGTCATCCACCACAGGTTTGAGGTAAGCATCTGCAACAGCTGGGTTAGGAAAGCCAGGTGTGAGTTGCAACTTCCGTAACTTTTTTTTCACTTTGGTGTCGTAAGGGTTAGGTCTTATCTTCTTATTTTTTTGAGCTTCATGCCACCATTCTCTGTAAGGCAAAGGAACAAGTCTTTATAAAGCAGTAAGACATTATAGTAGATGCACTAGAGATGAAGAGCTCAACTTAAAGTTAGAAAACAAAAACTCAATTCTGAACTTCAAAACAAATCCTATGACCTACAGAATACAAGTTTTATTCTTTTTAGTGCTATTAACCACAATATATAATGATGGCAAACACTGATTAAAGATTACTCTGTTTGGCACTGTGTTAACTGTTCTACACGCCCAACTATCACATAAGTACAGACCTATTATTGTCCTCACCTCACAGACAAGGAAAGTGAACTCAAAGAGAAGTCACTTACTCAAGATTTCACAGGTGGGGTTGATACAATCAGACCCTGACAATCTCCCTCCAGAGCCCAAACTCATAAAAAAGTCAACTTTTTTGGGTCTCAGGTAAAATGGAAGTAATATACCTACCTGTATTTTTTACCTTGCATTAACTACAATAATAGACCTAAGAGTATTTCATAAAATGTAAAAAATGCCAAGATCATGTGACATTTTAAAAATGCAGGACATAATTCTACATATATTATAATCCCAATTTTGAAAAAAAATGTATAAAGTGGAGAAAGAGAGAAAAGGTAAACAGAACTATTTAGGCAACATTATTTCACTACATGCTAGGCAATGCTAGGCAATGCTATAAGCAAGAATACAGCAGTCCATTTTCTTCTTTATACTTTTTCAATTTTTCCATTTTGAACATCAATTATTATGGCAAGTTAACGATAGCCACATCTTCTTTGACTCCTCTCCCTTCAAGAGTTGGAATCCACATCCCCTCCCCTTGAGCCAGGTGGGCTCTGTGACTAAAGTAGTCCCAAGCCCTCAGCGACTACTTTCCACATCCTGTCTCTTGGGTAATTTGCCTTGGAAGCAGCTAACAAGCTCAAAGGAAGGCCCAGCTTATAAAGAGGTCCAGATAGAGAGGGTCCAAGGCCAACAGCCCAGTTATGCCCGAGCTCCTAGGTGACAGCACCACTGCCACCCATGTAGGTGAGTCATCTCAAGTGAATGCTCTAGTCCCCTAACATGGAACAGAGATGACACACACAGACATGGCCTGACCAGTGAGGATTCATGACCAAAACTAATGACAGTTGCTGTTTGAAGGTGGTTTATAATGCAGCAACAGATAACCAGAAGAATTTATACAGTTTTTTAAAATGGTATAAAAGTTAAAACATAAATATAACCTTCACCAGTCTATACATTCAATAGAACTAAAAAAAAACCTCTACATCTCACGTTCCACTGCTTCACATATGTATTCCTATTAGCAACTCAGATTTATTGGCTCAGCCAGTTTCACTTCACTGATGCAGGAGTGCCATCTAGCGCTAAAAAGGGTAACTACAGACTTTTATTGTAGGATCAAAATGCAAAAGGGGAAAAAATGGCAAAAGGAAAAAAATCTTTCTTCATCAGTTTTACAATATTGTTTGCAAGAGTGCACTGAGAAATAAGATACCTATATATCTCCCAACTCTGTTTGAATTTCGTCTCTGAAACAGTCTTCATAATCGTTTGCTAGAAGAATCAGCACAACATGGGGTGAGCCCCTTAAACCAAAAGGATCACCCCTCTTTCAAGCAAGAGAGCCAAGCATTTAACAAAAGATGCAAGATGGCATCTGCCAATCAGCTTAGGTGTGGGGAACACAATAGGGAGTGGTAGCAACGGTGATAAAATTGAAATATTTGTGCCTTGTCCAAGTCAGTGTGGAACAGCTATTCTCCACCCAGCTGTTTGGGGGTTCATTTGGGATTTGGGGCCAGTATTTTCAGATCTCCTTTTCCTCCTAAAAAAGTTACAATTTTCTGTGAAATCTCCCCAAACTTAAATGTTGATAGCCAATTCAAAATTAAAGAAGAGCACACAGTATAGGCCAAATCAAGAACACCTGGACTGAATTCAGCCTGCAGGCCCAGAGAACCACTACTGTAATGGGGGAGTCTGGTTGGGAGAAGGGGAAAGCAGAGAAGAAATCAAAGCAGCATTCTCAGTTCTACTGCTCTTCCACCTCTTCTCTTGCTCTTTCCCGCTTCATTCGTCCTAACCCTCCTGACCCATGCACTGCATAGGCTGCCCTTATTTGTCAATGATGAGCTGGAAGACCAAAGGCATAAACTGCTAAAGCTAACTGAAAATGTAGACCATTCAACTGGCAACAAACGAGCAAAAACTGTTGAAAGAAAAATGGCACAAACAGGCTAGACCAGCCATGGGCAAACTACGGCCCGCGGGCCGGATCTGGCCCGTTTGAAATGAATAAAACTAAAAAAAAAAAAAAAAAAAGACCGTACCCTTTTATGTAATGATGTTTACTTTGAATTTATATTAGGTTCACACAAACACTCCATCCATGCTTTTGTTCCGGCCCTCCGGTCCAGTTTAAGAACCCATTGTGGCCCTCGAGTCAAAAAGTTTGCCCACCCCTGGGCTAGACACTAAGTCAGAGATGCAAATTGTCAATATACATGAAAAAAATCACTTTCACTAATAATTAGGACACCAAAATGAAAAGTTGCATATCATTTTCACTTACCTAAAATACTAATCAGATAAGAACCCAAAGATAAGAACACTCAAATCAGTATTTGTGTATACTTCAAAAAATAACAATAGGCATTTGAATAAATAAATCATTATACCTCAAAAGACTATTATGGGGTCATTAAAAACAAAGACAGAAATCTATACACTGATGTATGCCTTGTTTTATCACCAAATGAGTTATGGGTAACATAAAAAGTATATAAGATTCTTGTAAAAAAAAAATAACACACTTAAGTGAATATATATGTGTTTACAGTTTGAGTATACAGTTGACCATTGACTCCCCAAAAATTAAACATAGTCGTCACTCAATATACAAGAGGGACTGGTTCCAGGATCCTCTGTGGATATCAAAATCTGTGGATGCCCTAGACCCAATGCATACCGTTGGCCCTCTGCATTTACCAATTCCCAAACACAGATTGAAAATGCTATTTTCAATCTATGGTTGGTTGAATCCAGATACAAAACCTGGAATACTGTATAGTTATTGAAAAAGTCTACTTATAAGTAGACTCATGCTGTCAAATCTGTGTTGTTCAAGTGTCAAATGTATATATATTAAATGTATAAGTATACTGTGTAAAGTCTGAAATGACATAAACCAAAATGTTAACTGTAATCTTTTTAATACATGTTTTATAGTTTTTCTATTATGTATTATTTGTATAAAAAAGTGATTTGTAGTTTTTCAAGTTATTAAAATACCATGACCTATAAGCCACCTAATAACTTACCTCCAGTATATATTTCCTCAACAATAATAAAATATGAAAAGAGATAAAAAGCATAAAGAAAAATACATTTGTGTGTGTGCTAAAACTGGAGGACAGCAGTCATTAAAACAATTTTGTATTTAAGTTTTAATTCTCATCAGTGATTCTTCAGACCAGAATAACCCAGAATTTTTCAAACACAGGAGATACAACTGGAGAGAATTCTAAAAAAAAAATCATTAAATCGTCTGCTGCCAAATAGTATTTCATGACCAACTGATGGTTAGAATATGCCATCACAATCTCATGAATATTCTAAAAGTCACTGAATTGTACACTTTAAAAAAATGAAATTTATGGTATGTGAATTATAGTTCAATTTTTTTAAAGATGTCATCAAGGGATAACCTTATCAAAGAACTACTTTCACAGACATACTCATAACTACTACCATCTCAGAATCTCCAAAATTGAGTGTGCCTCAAGTATAGGACAACTTTAGGTTCTATGTGGAATGCACCTCACCACTAAATACATCACAGTATACATGCAGTGAGAAAAAGGACAGCAGTGCCTAATATAAAGTTCCTGGCATTATATTTCCATTCCCCTCTCTGGCCGACCTCTTTCAGAACACTCAACAAACAGCAGTACAAGTATGGTTTGTTTCTCTGTCACCCCCAAGAGCATGGCAACTGCTTGAGGGTATGGTCTGTAATGGTCCATCACTTAGTCATCTTTTCTATCCCAGCCTAGGACAGTGTCTAAATAAATATTTGAATAAATAAAGCAGCAATTTCTGTACACCTAGGAAATACCACAGGACTGGCTTTGTATCCCTGAATTAGGATAAGCCTGGGCAACACTAAAAAACAGGGTCTCTAATTTCACTGAAATTCTAGAATAGGGAAAACACACTAGCAATTCCAACCAGTACCTCCTATTTTCTTAATGAACAATGATTTATAACCATTCATGGTGTAAATAATAGTTCTGTTTGTTAATCTGGGTATTTATACGAACATCTGGATTAAAGAAATTAAGAAAGAACTTACGAAAACTTTAGGAGAGGTTCCAAGCCATGTCCAGGGAATTCATTGAGAATTTCCATAGCTGTAACACAACCTACAGTTGCTATTCCTTCTGTGTAATCACTTCCAAGCAAATAGGCCAAATTTATTAATTTGTTCCGGTCCAATCCTGTAAGAGTAAAAATTATTATATATTTTTGTTTTTCATTTTATTTTATAAACATTACACATAACATTTATAGACATTTTATTATATGAACAACAGCCAAAGATATTTCTTATTTACTATTGGAAAATAGATTATTTTTTAATGGCCATCTATTAAGAATTTTAAAGTGTCATCCATCCTCAGCTTTTAATACCATCTATCAAACACCACCTATACTCTGATCCACAAATTTAGCTATCCAGCCTGGATTTCTCCTGTCACCCAGACACATATTTAACTATCACCTTAACACCTCCATTTGGGTATGTAATGGGCATCTCAGATATGACAGATCCAAACCTGGATCTTCCTCTCTCTCTTGCTCCAACTGCTCCTTCCCCAGTTTTCGTCTCATTAGTTGCAAGTCCATTCTACCAACTGCTCAGGATGGGAAGCCATCCTTGACTATTCTCCTTCTCTCAAATTTCACACCCAATCCACTCACAAATCCTTTCTATAGCATGGCAGACCATACTTAATTTTTTTTTTAAATGTATTTTATTGATATTTTACAGAGAGGAAGGGAGAGAGATAGAGTTAGAAACATCGATGAGAGAGAAACATCGATCAGCTGCCTCCTGCACATCTCCTACTGGGGATGTGCCCGCAACCCAGGTACATGCCCTTGACTGGAATCAAACCTGGGACCTTTCAGTCCGCAGGCCGACGCTCTATCCACTGAGCCAAACCGGTTTCGGCCCATACTTAATTTTTAATCTCCTCCTTCCTCTCTGATATTAACTCTTGCCATTCTCCTCCTCATTCACTCACACAGGCCTCGCTTTCTTAGTTTGCTCAGGCTGTAACAACAAGTGACCAGACGAAATGGCTTAACAACAGGAATTTATTTCCTCAGTTTGGGAGGTTAGAAGTCTTAAATCAAGGTGTTGGCAGGATTAGTTTCTCCTGAAGGCCTCTCTCCTTAACTTACAGATAGATGGCTATCTTCTCCATATGTCTTCACATGGTCTTCCCTCTTTCCTCTATATTCCAACCTCCTTTACATATAAGGACACAAGTCAGATTGGAGTAGGCCCACACTAATGACCTAATTTAATAATTACCTCTTTAAACACTATCTCCAAATACAGCCACATTCTAAGGTGCTGGGGGTTAAGCCTACAACATATGAATTTTGAGGGAACATAATTCAATACATAACAACCTCTTGATTCTACAGAACACACCAACCAAACTTGAGTCTTGTGCCTGAGGGCCTTTGCACATGCTAGTCCCTTGTCTGACATGCTCATCTCCAAGATATCTAAAATACTAGTTTTTGCTTTCCTTTAGGCCCCAGTCCAAAAGTTACCTATTAGTAAAGCCTTTCCCAACCACAGCTCTACATAAAACAGTACATGCACTTCCTGTGACTCTCTCCTCTCTTTCACTTCTTTATTTTTCTATATGGCACATACCACTAACTGTGCAATTATGATTTGCTTTTTATCATGTTTCTATTAGACGGGTTTTTAAAAATATATATTTTATTGATTTTTTTACAGAGAGGAAGGGAGAGGGATAGAGAGTTAGAAACATTGATCAGCTGCCTCCTGCACACCCCCTACTGGGGATGTGCCCACAACCAAGGTACATGCCCTTGACCAGAATCGAACCTGGGACCCTTCAGTCCGCAGGCCGACACTCTATCCACTGAGCCAACCCGGTTAGGGCAAGACGGTTTTATTCTTGCTGTTTCCTCATTGCCAAAAACAACTGGCACATAGAAATCACTAAATATAAAATATATACTTGTTGGATAAATGGGAGAAAGACTTCCAGAAACACCAGTATAGGGCCATGAAGTTCATGAATCCAGCAGGAGAGACTCCCACCTGCCTTCTCTCACTACCACCTTTGGTTCACTCTCAAGATCTCAGGTAACCAAAGTTTAAACAGGTCAGATGATTACATTGCAAAAACACTGACTCATACTAGGATTTTAATTTCTTAAACCTAATTTAAAAATCCTATTCCTCTAATAAGCAAAAGATCACTTATATGAAAATTGTACAGACCTATCATTTCTATTAATGCATCAAATTAGTTCCTTAGAAAGAAAAAAGTACAATACAAATTCTAAAGGTAATTTTCAGAAAAGTAATCATACTCTGAAGTCTTACCTAACTGATTGTGAAAGTCCACATATTGGTAATATTCTACAAACTTATTTTTATTAAAAAAGTTTTTATACACATGCCGTGCTCCAAACAGCCAAATATCACTATCATCAGTGATTGTTCCGGAAGTTTGATCAGTCAGGTCCAGAATGGCACACTGAGCCTCTGCTTCCATGGGAGCCTCAATGTATGGAATTCCAAACAGGCGAAGAAGTTCCTAAAGAGTTACAGATAAACAATGACACTACTGAAATGCAGTACCTTCCTTGACCCAGAAATGGAAGGAGTGCTTACACATTTTATTAAATGCATTCCCTCAGGGAATCTGAATGAGTAAAAATATCAATAGATATTATTAAAAGAGGCCTAAGTTGGAGCCCAGCCAGCATGGCTCAGTGGTTGAGCATCAACCTATGAACCAGGAGGTCATGGTTTGATTCCCAGTCAGGGCACATGCCCAGTTTTCGGGCTCGATCCTCAGTGTGGGGCATGCAGGAACCAATCAATGATTCTCTCTCATCATTGTTGTTTCTATCTCTCTATCTCTCTCTCCCTTCCTCTCTAAAAGCAAGAAAAATATTTTTTTAAAAAAAGAGGGCCAAGTTGGTAAACGTACCTGGCTTTCCAAAAACATCTGTCCTGTAACAGTAGCAGCGATCCGTTCTTGCTGCTGTTTTTGAGCTTTCAAAGAATTCTGTTGTGTTAAAAGGTTGTTCTCCAGAGTTTCCAGCTCCTCCTACAAAATAATTTCACTTGTAGATAATCATATTAATAATCCAATTCAATTCATTTGTTACAAAAACCTGCACTTAATCTGAAATTACAAATAAGTTCTCCCCTTATGAAGATTACTTGGATTTCTGAACAAGTCACTAAATCACAGCAAAAGTGGAGACTTTCCCAGACAATAACCTACATATAAGAGGAACCATCAGCAAGAACAAAAAAATGCATGCAAATAGCTAATAAATATTCATCTAGTAACTCCTTAAAACTCAAAAGCTACTTAACATGGCTTCCTTAACAATAAGTTAAAGCGTGACATAACATTATTACCAAATTAATATCTTGCCATTCATTGAGCGAATCATCTGCATCATTTTCAGTTTCTTCATGTGGCTCAATACCCAAAGGCTCACTTTCAGAGTTGTCTCTTAGGAGGCTCTCAGAGTCACCGGTGGCTTCTTTCATAGTTCCTATCAGTTCCTCTTCACCTTGTCCAGAGGAAGGTTTGGAAGCTTCTGCTAACTCAGTCTGAGGTTCGTCATCACTAAGTACACTCTGTACTTCAATGAAACTTCCTGTACCAAAATAATAAGGTCACTTTATCTACAACTGAAACATTAACATTATCCTGAAATCATCAATGGCTTCCCAAAATATTCTGAAAAATTGTTTACCCTAAAAAGAAAAGACCTAAATGTAATAGAAAACAGGTGACAGTAGCATATTACTATTAAATAAATTTAATGAGAGATGCCTATAACTTCAAAATAAGCCTTTTCAATGAAATAAACTGGCACTATCTTTAATTAGGAACCAAGCTTTCAAATATTTGCATATTAACTTTATACAAATATGTTCTTTAAATTAACTATTATTGTTTTAAAATTCAAAAAGAAGAATTTCTGGATATATAAACAATCACAGAGGTTGTTAAAGTTTTATGCAATTTCACTATGAACACAGTGAAAGGAGTTTTAGGGATAAAATGGGCAGATTTAGGGAGTTTTAGGAATAAAGAAGATCCATGGGGGAGGAAGGCATAGGTGGGGACTTGGAGCTGCCAGAAGGCATACATTCACAGAGAAGAGAAAAAAAGAGGTGCCACAGGATAAGGAGAGAGAGGAAGACATCCATTCACAGAAGATAGGGAAAAGCCACAGGGTATGGGGAGAAAGAGGAAACAAACTTTCAGAGGATAGAGAAATGCCGACATATGGGAGAAAGAGGAAAACAGATTTTCACAAGAGATAGAGAATTCTACCACTGAAGAGGGAGAGAAGGAGGGAGACACTACGTGGGGTTTGGGCTTTAAAGTGGATAGTCTGCAAGAGTGACCATTTAGAAGGGAGTATGAAGAGACAAAGAACTGCACCTTTATAAACCTTAGCAAAAACGAGCTTGGTGGGTTACCCCCTTGAGACCCCCTTCCTATGTGGCAGTCTATACTCGCTTCCAGTAAATTTCCACCCTTTGATCTACCACCTTTTGTCCGTGGCTTCATTCTTCGAATCCATCCGGACAAGAACCCAGGAAAGAAATCACCCTTGCATCCTGCTCAGGAAAACAACCCAACTCAATAGCAGAGAATAAAGCTATGATATAGTGGGGGAAAAATCCTGGATAAGTACTCAAGAGAAACAGCTCTTCCTCTTCCACTTGCTTTTCCTCCTCTCAGGTCTTTCCTTTAAAAAGTACTGTGATTCCCTTCCATCCCTCAGGCACAGTGGGCTGGGGTATGAGGGCACAATCAGGATGGAGGGGGCAGGGCTCTCAGGGCCAGAGGCCTGGGGTGAGGAAACAGCCTAAGCCAAGGAAGAGGCCACTGGGATCAGGAGATGGTTATAAAGACAATAAGCAAATAAGTACCCATGTTGAAGATAATGGGAGCAAGGTTCCTCACTGTTAGGGAAATTTCAAAGAAGGTAAAGACTAGAATGAAATCTGTGATGTTGGACTGGAAGTGCCAATATCAGTGTGAATTTATGGATTTTAATATATAGATAGGGATAAATTAGATGTGTGCGTGCACGTGTGTATGTATAAATATATGTCCTGGCTTTGCTGCTAAGAGGGCCTGAAGCAATGATACTCCAATAACAGATCTTGGTTTCTAAACATCATGCCATTACAAGGAACCAGGGCTCTTTGGCAAAATGGCTGGTTTCAGGGAAGGGCAGGGAAAGTACAAGGTAAACCTGGAATATCTTGTCCAGGAAGTAAAGAAATGCTCAAAATATAATGGGTAATTGTCAAAAGTCACAGGAGCCAGCTTGAAGGGACAAACTAGCTACAGGCCAAAGCTGAGACAATTCAAACAACAAAGTAAAGTATGGTAGTACCATAACTTCTAGATAAAATAGGAATCCATGAGTTTAGACTGATACAATAAATAAATGGGAGAAGGGAATGATCTTCCTTATAGTTGGATGCCAACAATATATAAGAAACAGAGTTTAAAAACCCCCATTTGGCAACCATAATAGCATAATTTATTCAGGTAAAAATCTTCAATGGATGCTAAAAAGAGTGGGTGAAGGTTTGTTTAGTAACAGCATATTTATGTAGCCCCCAATACTCCTTTCCATAAAATACTTCCTCATTACAAAGGGGAAATACCAACTTTCAAATGGAGTAACCTGGCAGACACTAGGAAAATAAATTACCAGGTGTATGTGTAGGGGAGGGAGGGGGAGTTGAGGGAGCTGCACAGTCATTTCTTCTTATTTGCAGCATTTATGTTCTGTAAATAAAGTCACTGAGAACACTAAATACATGAATACTGAAACTTTGTACCTCGAGGAAATAGATTTATAATTCTAAATCCTAAAAGCAACCCATCTTGGTAAACTGTTTTCTTTATTTTACAAAAAGAAAACAAAGTTTAGAGGTGTTAAAAGACTTGCCTGAGGCCACCCTAATAACTGGTGCCTGAGCTGAGAATCAAACCTGTCCAACTGGCCCTAGAGCCAAAGCTTCTTGATCTACACTGCACTGCTCTCTCCCATCTCCACCCTCTGGTCTGTGTAGGAGAGTTGAAACAAAAAGGCAGAGTGTCACCTTGCTCAACCTCAGCTGGGAACAGTGTGGCAACTCAAATTTTTAGCTGCTCTATGCATGTCCACCAATGACCACAAACAGTGTGGGTAGTATTGATTCTGGGGTTACAAATAAATTCTACAAATACGGAATCTATAAATAATGGTGTTTGGCTGTATAAAAATGTATACAGAAATAGATATAGATATATAATATACATAGAGAGATATGATAAAGCCAATGTGGTAAATGCTAGCCACTGAGGTACTGGATAAGGAATCAGAATGTTCTATAATATTCTTTTGACTTTAAGTTTGTAATTAATTCAAAATAAAGTTAAAAGAACTGAAAGGAAACTTTTTATCTTCTCCAATTTGGGTACTCCCTCCATTTAAAAATAAATACAAAAAGAATAACAAAACAGGAAAGGTCAAGATTCCATCACTAGCTGTGTGCCCTTGGGAAAGTCATTTCACCTTTCCGGGTCTCTAGGTCATCAACTGAACAGAGTGGCAACTGGACCACAATAAAGGATCTCTCAGTTCCCACAAAGGTGAAGTACCACCATTCTTATCTCTAAAAGAGAACAGAGTAAGCACCTACCATCAGATTCACTTTCCTCAGAGTTGATTTCCATTGGTTCCATAGACTTTGGAGCTGAAATTAAATCCTGGCCTGAAGATTCCATTGTCTCACATTCTTGGATGGTTTTCAGGAAATTCTCATGCTCTTTAGCATTTTCTAAGTTACTTATTGCCTCTGATGGGATACTTAGTGTGTTACGTGTTCCTTGTAAACTGACAGTAGCAATAACTTTAGAAGCAGGATTTTTTTCACATTCATCGTTACTTGAAATAACAGAAGAATCATATTTAACCTCAGATGGACAAAGATCTTGTTGTATCTCCAGCACTTTGGTGTATGTTTCATTCTCTGATACAGAACTTGGATTTACAGGAGGTGCTGATGTCAGTTCTCCTCCACTCGGGAGCCCAGGTGCATTCACGTGAATAACCACTGTGTTTTCTAAAGGAACTGAATCTTTCCTATCATTAACCGTAGGCTCATCACTTGTCTGAAAGGCTTTGTTAACCCCGTGACTAAATGACATTTGTTCTTTTGGAATGTTAGCTTCACTGCCTTCACAAAAGACAGTACTTGACAAAGGAGGTGAGTCGGCTACCTCTTTTTCATTATTAGTGCAGGTTACACGCTCCTCTACAAAGTTCACACTGGTTGAATGAGGCACTGTTGTCAACAGCATTCCTTTTCTATCTCTTGTTTGAAGTCCTTCATCAGTTTCCTCATCAGAACTGCTCATAACCAGTTTTTTGGCTTCTGACCCTCCAGTCTGCACATCATTCCCAGCACGCACTTTCACGTCTTCATCATCATCCAGAGCTTTCTGAATAGCCAGGAGAGTCAGTGGTGATACGGAGCCCCCATCTCCAGCAGTAAACGCATTCCTCTTATTGTGCTGCCTTTGATTCTCACTCTCCAGCTCCTCTTCGGAGCTACTGCCCAACATGGCAGCTTGCATGGCCAGTACAGTTCTTGGAGAAGGAGGGGTGGCATCAGGCTCTTTCTCTGGCTTCAGTTTTTCACATGGAGATGACTTTATGTCAAAAGACGTGTTGTGCATTTTGCTGGAAGATGGAAAAGACTCTGAATCCACATCTGCAACTTTCTTAGCTTGTATACCTTAAGAAAAAGTAAAACTATGTAGATTTACAGTATAATACTTCTAGTAACATGAACAAGAGTATACTGATTCTCATATATGGAGTTACACATTTTCATTTAATCAGCAATTAAAAAGTTAACTCATTAGTTAATATTAAAGTGGGTTGGTACAACCCATTAAAATAGGTAATCCATTAATAACTTACACAATTATTATTACATAAGTAGGTTTCATTAATATTATCCAGGGATGGTAGTTTATAGAGTTCAGAGACACAACACATTTTTGGTTTTTAACTATCAAATAAATGATGGTGCCCAATACCTTTTATCAAGATGTAATGTGAAGTGTCTTCAGAGACCACTCTTCTTGACTCCACCTCTTTCAAAAAGCCCCCTTCATCTTCATATTGCCTTTGGATTTGTCCTGAATGTTGCTGATTCATTTCCTTTTGGACATTTTCTATGTGTTGGTTGAGATAGTTTTTTTTAAGTAAGCCTTTGAGCTGGTATTGTGAAAAGTCATTGGACTCCTAAAGCAAACAAGCAAAATGAATTTATATTAAATACAGATATTACCACATATCCATCTCTTTCCCAAAAGGTTAACAAAGAGCAATTAATTTTTTTTCATTGGTGGTATTTTCATATTATAAAAGTAAAATTTGAAAACTTAGAACAAAACAATAACATAAACTTTAAAACAAAAGGAATTGAGCAAAACAAAAGAAACCATGCTACTGTTTATGATTTAATCACTCATTAAAAATACATGGCTTGAGCACGTGATGCATGCCAGGCACTGTGACATTTTTATTATGGCTTAACAGATGAGACAACTTTCTAGAATGTCAGTAAATAGGCAAGTAAAGTGCCCAGCATAGTCCCTGGCCCACAAAAGATAAACAATAAATCATAGCAACCAGTTATTAATAGTAAACATTTGCAAAGCATTTCCTGTGTAAGGCATTCTTCTAAGTACTTTTATATATATTATCCAATTTTATTCTCAACCACCGATGAGACAAATATCATTATGTCCAATCTATCTAAAAGTGAAAAAACTAAGACTTAAATAGGTTAAGTACCCTTCCTAGAAGCACATAGCTAGTAAGTGAGAGATCTGGGATCAAAAGCAGATCTTTTGATTAACCCTTATACTATACTAGAGGCCCGGTGCATGAATTGTATTTGCCCACTGTAGAGATGACACAACGACCCAACCTGGATCACTTACAACTTCCCTTAGCTGTGAGAATTACACATTCAATGAGCCGCTGCGCTGTACTACCCTAGTCTACAGATCCCAGAGGCTGTGTGGTGGCAAAGAAAAGCAAGTGGAGCAAGTCATTAGGGACTGTCTCTTTCTCCCTTTCCCATTGTTGTTTACATAATCCAAATGCTATTTCCTCAAAGACCAGCCAAAGATCCTTTTACACTCAAGAAACAAAATGCTTTATTGGTAGATTGAGCCTGGATTTTTCCCCTGAAATAAAAATAAATTTACTTCTGTGCTTTGCATACCACTTCTGTATACCTTAGCTATTTCCTGTGTTCACATTCTTCATGGAAAAAAAGAAAGGAGTGAGAGAAATGAAGTCTCTCCTGCCTTTTTCATATTTTATTATCAATTTTAAAAATGGTAAAAGTCTGCAGAAAAAAGAATACCAAATCCATTCATTAGGAATAATAGTGCTGCAAAAATTTACATTCTGACCTACAGTGAATTAAAGGAGAACAATGTTAGAAATAATAGGTGGTAGCAGTAGAAAGGAAAAGAAAACTCACCAACTAAAGATAGTAAGAAT
This sequence comes from Myotis lucifugus, assembly GCF_000147115.1. Classification (NCBI taxonomy): domain Eukaryota; kingdom Metazoa; phylum Chordata; class Mammalia; order Chiroptera; family Vespertilionidae; genus Myotis; species Myotis lucifugus. Next base: position 8,010,279 of record NW_005871081.1, read on the forward strand.
TAACGTTGTAGCATTATCAGGAGATATGCTCAATAAAACCCAACTCCATACACCACCCTGCTGGGGGTTTCTGTGGCTATGGGGTCACTATCAAATGCTTTAATTTAAAGAATTTACCACTAAATTCCCTATTACCAATGTCCAGAAAGAAGAAGAGGAAACATGGAGATACAACTGCATTTCCAGCCTTGTAACAGAGGAAGAAGTACGTGGAATTTCCAGTTAGAACAAACTTTTCCAATGTGATTAGGTTCTATATTACTATCGTATTCTACAATGAATATTATGGGTTAAAATAACTTTTATGAACTAACCTAAGAATTGAACCACTAGGCATATAATGGGCATTGACTATGGGAAAGATACTAAGCTAGGTGTTGAAAATACAGAAGTGAGCAAGATAGGCATATCTGGGTGCTAAAAAATATGAAAGGAAATTATAGGGTACTATGAAAATACAAACAGGAGACAAGATCTGATCTTGGGTGGAAAATCAAGAAACCTTTCTTTGAGTAAGTATTTGCAAGTTCAAACTTATAAATACAGGGTGTGAAAGTTTTAAAAAATGAGCAAGTTAAAGAGTAAGATCTTATCATCAACCTCTCCTCTCAAAAAACATCTTTCTCTAAAAATTTTTTGGTAGTGACTTTATTCCATCAAGAGCAGCTGTTTTGTTTCACAGAAAATTTAAACAAAGCATTACCATGATGGAAGCTGATGTGTTGAATCAGGTATACAAAAAAAAAATGAAGTTGGCCTGTTCAAGACATTATTGTCTTCTATTTAAATATCCACTGGAAAGGTCCTTACTGTGCAAACTAAACATGGACTTGTATTTAGGAAGTGAGTTGGACTTCATTACTTTTTGAGAAAACATGGATATGCAAGCAGCTTGTTAGTGTATGTGTGTTTTCCCAGTAGGATCTCTCATAGTCATTTTTTCTCACAACTACATTGTAGCTTATTCTGCGCTCACAAGAAAGACTGGTCCTTCTGAAAGAGCCAGGCCCTTGGAAATTGTGTGTAAGAGATTGTGTGTAAGATTTAGCACTTCATAGATAGAGAAATCCCATGCCATTTTAACCTATACCATAAGGGATTGTGCAACTGTGTGAGCAGGTACCGGGATCACTTAGATTTAGTGTCTAAATAAAGATATTGGAGTTTGTAACTGCAGCCATTGAGTTAACATGGCAGTTATTTTAAATAAATGACTCATGTAGGTGAGATTTCAAGGTCACTGGAAACCTTTTCCTGATTTCTATATCCAGCTGCTCACTGGTGGGACTTTCTCACAAAGCAGGAGTTCTTGGTGGTACGGTCCAAGCCCTGCTCGCGCGCGCTCTCTCTCTCTCTCTCTCTCTTGCATGTGTGTATCTCTGTGTGTATCTGTGTGTGTGTGTGTGTGAGAGAGAGAGAGAGAGAGAGAGAGAGAGAGAGAGAGAGAAATAGAAGAATTCTATGCTCAGGTGTATTGTTTATAGAAAAGGCAGTGGAGGCTAGAGAGGTAGGCTTCTGCTTATGAGCATTTGTTTACGTATTTATCCCATGTTTGCTGAAGTTCTGAAAATGCCCTATATCTTGACCTGGGTGGAGTATTTATACATAAAAAACAAAATGTACATCTAATATGTATGTGGATTACATAAATATAATACCTATGAAATAAAAAATTTGAGAATTAAAATAAAATGTATACACACTTTGAATAATTATTAATTTCATTGGGTTAAATCTGAAAAGAAAGAAACATCAATTGAGCTATCAGCTGTTAAAGTGCATACATTTCTGGGGGACACCCTGTATATGATGCTTCACAAATGCTGTTTACTGGAAACATTGTATAAACAGTGCTTGTCGATTTTTTTTTCTAATGCAAAATGTTTCTGCAGTTCTCAATTCTATGCATTAATGTGCTGTTACATATATATTACCTCTGGCATTGCTTCAAATAATGTCCTTCTTCTCTTGGTAAATTCTTTCATATCAGTCAAGATTTCATGCTTTATTTCAGGGGGCAGGCTGCTGAAGTCTTCAGACTCAATATCTACTGCATGAGGATTCTGAAAGAACTCTTCCTGTAAGGAATAAAACATAACACCATAAAATTAACATTTCATACACTTAATGCTATTCACCATGACAGAGTTATCTTGTGCTTATATCATAAACAGAGTTCTACATAATCTACAATAGGCTAAACAAAGTTGTACGTAATCTGCAATAGGCTTAAAAGTGAATGGCACATTAGGGAATATATTCATTCACTCATTCATTCATTCAAAAGAAAAATTACTTACCAGGCACCTCTAATGTGACAAGCACTGTTCCAGGAGCTAGAGTACTATGGAGATCATGCCAGATGAGGTCCGTACTCTTAGGAGTGAAGGAAGATATATAATAAACAAGATACAATGAGAAAATAAAGCAGGCTATTCTACTAAGGGAGTTGATTAGAAGAATAGAAAGAGAGCAACCTGGCTCAGTTAGTTGGAGTGTTGTACCATATACCAGAGGTAGTAGGGTTCGATTCCCGATCAGCACACATATTTAGGTTGCGGGTTTGATTCCCATTCAGGGCACGTAACAGAGACAACCAATCAATGTTTCACTCTCCCTTCCTCTCTCTAAAATCAATAAAAACATATCCTCAGGTGAAGATTTAAAAAAAGTAGAAAGAGAAAAATAGAGAAGAGCCCACTAAAAAAATGACCTTGAACAGGGATCTGAAAAATAACAAAAAGCCTGCTTAAGGACAGAGCATTTCAGCCAGAGAGAATAACAAGTGTAAAGGCCCTAAGGCAGGGATGAACCTTATGAATTTAAGCGTGCAAGGCCTTTGAGGAGACTCCAGCCCCAGCTACGATCTGACTGCACTGAAAGGGAACTGCCTCACTTTCATCAACCCCCTGAACAGTGAAAGATGATAATAAATGATTGTTTTCACGCCACTAAGTTACACAGCAATAGATAACTGAAGCATATAATACAAAGACATACATTTCCATATATATGCATACATATAATCAATACACACACACTCAACCATATGAGGGATAGGGAATGGACTAGTATATGCCAAAGTATTACTAGAAGTTATTTGTGGGTGGTATGTGGCTGTATTTTACATGAGCATATATAACTATTTCTATTTATTTATTGGTTGGTAGGCTGTAAAAGAAAAACAGCTTATTTTGGATATCTAGTTATGCATAATTCCATATATATGTGTATGCATGTATTTTATATATACATATATACACATGCATACACATACACACACAATAAAAAGGCACTTATCTTCATTATTTTTAAGACACTTCTCAAAATTCATACTACCTCATTAAAATTATTCATTTTAATGCCATTCATTTCAAATAACAGCATAAATTCCGAATTCGAAAATTATGTAAATACCTGTAATGCTTGTTTTTGATTCATTCTTTCTTGCCATTCTTTTTCATCTTCCTCTTCTGAGCTGAAAGTCAAACATACATTTACAATATGTGCGATGTAATGATTTAATGAATATTTAATGTGTGATTAAATATTTCTTGAGCTCAAGGTACTGCTACCTGTAGGGGCTACAATGGTGAATAAGATGGCAGGATATGTCCCGTCACTGTTTCACAGTCTGGTGGGGGCAATCACAATATGACCTAAGAACTTCCATCACAAGGGAAGAGCAAGTTGGCCAGAATATGATAAAAGTCACCTCACCCGAATTTGGGATGTCATGAAAGCTTTCTGGAATCTCCTGCAATTATACTGTTTAGAAAAGCATGTGGTTAAAGGGTTGAAGTTTTATCCTTAAAAAACAAAATTAGAAGCTAGGAAGTATTTTAAGCAAGGAAACGACAATATCAGATTTGGGATTTAATAGATTCTATTCTACACTACAAAGCAGAGACTGGGCTTCGCAGGGAGGGGTTGCTACAAAGGAGTAAGACTAGAGACAGAAAGAGATTTGGAAGCCAGTATAGTAAAGTAACCTAGAGACAAGATTACAGTGGCAGTGACGAAGATAAAGAGAACTGGGCTGATTCAGAAGTTACCTGGCCTCTCAGGCGCCCCATAGAAAGAAATGAGGACGGGTGGAGGACATAGTCAAACTGGTCCTCTACCTGCACTTCAACCACAGAAGCCGCTGACAATTCATAGCCAGCAGAAAGAATCCACAAAAAAGCCTGAGAAAGAGTGGCCAGAGAGGTTCTCAGCAGGCACCATGTTACACTGAGACCTGCAAAGCATCTACTGGACTTAGCAAGGACATTGTTGTATGTGGTCTTTTGCATGGTGATGTGAGAGAGAAGACATGAGGCTGAGAAACCGGGAGAGACAGCAAGTATAATCAAAATGTAAGAAAAACTAAAATCCATGTTTTGTGAATTATAAAACAACAGTCCTAGTACAGGCTCTACAAAAAGAAAAAGAAACCATCACAAACCACCAAAACACAAAGACTAGTTACCAATAAAAAATTTACTTTTGAAAAATATTCTAAACCGTGTCAAGAATGCATATTATAGATGCATTAATTTCCTCATGCCTTAACATGTAGATTAAACATAAAGGGTTAAGTCTGTCTGAATACAGTGATAATAAATATTTTAAAATAAACATTTACCTATTTTTTTCTTCCTCTTGTAAAGGTGGCAAAGCATAGATGTCATCTTCTCTTTTAACTTGAGTAAGACTGGGTAGTGCTTCATCTCTGCAAAGTACACACACGCTTAAACAGAGATGACAGGAAATAGCACTTTGAATCAATAGTACTCGCCCACTGATTACAAAAACCATGCTGAGGAGCTGCAAAAGGGGAAACACAGGGGCAACGGCTGCCCGGGCCACTGCTGTGAAAAATAAGTACAGCCTAGAGAAAGAGGAAACTTACTGCCGTGCCTCAGAGCCTGGGTCACAGCATGAAGTGTAGACACGAAAAAACCTTATAAAGGTAAAACGTGCATGCAGGGCAACACTACAGCTTTTCTTTCTCATCAAAGCTAATTCACACGAACAGAGAATTTCCAAAACTTCAAATTATTAGGTCAAAGGGACATCCCACTTATTCCTCTCATTTTACTCTCTCTCTCCTGCTGTGAGTTAAAATTAGGAAAAGGCAGACACAGAAATCCAATGCCAAAATTTTAAAGGCTTAAATTAATCTTTGAAATTAATGTAATTTCCCTCTGACCTTTTGCTTCTTAAGGCAGTTTTGATAGCTTGTCTTTTCAAAAATGTTTTCAAAAGCTTCTCTGTAGTTTTTTTGGAGTCACTGGTTGCCAAGTCTTTTTTATGCCTCCTCTTAGCCTGTGAAAAGAATGCACACAAGATTTCACCTCAGAGTATCAGTATGTTAACAACATTTCTGTGATTTTTTTCCCCATAGAATTTGGTTTTCTGAGCTTTTAGACCAGTGGTTCTCAACCTTCCTAATGCTGCGACCCTTTAATACAGTTCCTCATGTTGTGGTGACGCCCAATTTCATTGTTACAAATTGAACATAATTAAAGCATAGTGATTAATCACAAAAACAATATGTAATTATATATGTGTTTTCCGATGGTCTTAGGCGACCCTTGTGAAAGGGTCGTTCGACCCCCAAAGGCGTCGCGACCCACAGGTTGAGAACCGCTGTTTTAGACACTAGTGATTTTAGTATGTCCTATAATTGCCATATCAGTGGCTATCTTCAGGTTTCTCACATGTAAAGACAGCCTAGTCTCCATTTAGCTACTACTTAATAGACTGGATATTATATATTTTAATTCACTTTCAGTTTCTTTTAACAGTCCTCAAGAAGCCTAAAACTTAATGACATATAATTAAGTAAATGCTTCCCAAAAAGGGATTATATTAACTTCTTCTTTGAAATGCCACTGCTATGCCAAAACCAATTTCTGACATTGGTTTTTATGAAAAATACATTACTTATATGTAACTTTGTCCTTTAATACTCATGATTATATCATAAGAAATCCTAAAATGTATTAGAATACCTTGTAAGAAATGTCCAAGTAGGGAAAAATGAAAGTCTCCATGCTTATGGTTGAATATAAGGCAGAAATACCAAAACATCCTTTTCCTTTTTTGAAATCGAGATTTGACATATAACATAGTTGAAGGTGTACAATGTGCTGGTTTGATACATTCATATATTGCAATATGATTGCTAAGGTAGAGCTAACTACTCTATCAGGAGGGGGAAATTGGAGATTCGTTGTGTATGGGTCCATACAAACTCACAACCAGTAGGTAAGTAAGTTCTGGAGTTCTCTCTCTCTTTCTAATCCTTCCAAAGACTACCTAATATAGAGTGTAATTAACAACTGCAACATTCAAGGCTAGGTCCTTTACTGAGGCAACAAATGTCCCCAAGCATTTACAGATCCTTAATTTTACCCTATGCCCTCATTCAGTATCTGTCCGGTTCGATTACAAGTTCATGAGCTGACATTTTCAACATATAAAGGTCATATATCCAATTACTTCAAAGTTCACATTGTTCAAACACTTTTTAAACTAATTTCAGATTAAAGTAACTTATTCTCATTCTTTTATATCCATTTAGTCAAACTTGGCAACACATAACATTGCTCACTCCTAAAATTCAATTCACCTTTAAAAGAAAGCTCACCATCATGGATTACCCTCAATCTCAGATTCAGGGAGCCATTTCCCCTATAGATTTTTCTATAATGCTCTGAGCAGTAGCAACATAACCAGAACAAATGCAGAACACTTAAGAAAACACTCTAGCCCTAGCCTGCTTGGCTCAGTGGATAGAGCGTCAGCCTGCGGACTGAATGATCCCAGGTTCGATTCCGGCCAAGGGCACATGCCTGGGTTGCGGGCTCCATCCCCAGTAGGGGGCGTGCAGGGAGGCAGCCGATCAATGATTCTCTCTCATCATTGATGTTTCTATCTCTCTCTCTCCCTCTTCCTTCCTCTCTGAAATCAATAAAAGAAATATATTTTTTTTTTAAATTAAAAAAAAAGAGAAACACTCTAAAGGGATAAGGGCTCAATGTAACAATTTGGTCTTTTTATTAAAAGTTAAATTTTATCCTTGGCACCACGATAATAGTCACATATATACAC
>NW_005871081.1:8018490-8067735 GCF_000147115.1 Myotis lucifugus
ATGCTTAGCAAGTAAAAAAAAAAAAAAAATGGCATTCAGAAGAGCAGTTCACATGTTTTGGTAATGAAGAAAAACATTTCATTCCAAAGACACACACACACAACATAATTCACCGTATATCTTTTTTATTTTTTCGTGCAGTGTGGTACCATATAAATTTCCTATTCTTAAAAAAAAATTAAAACGTCAAACACTTGATCACACTATCCTTCCTCTAAGTCTAACATAAACAGGACTCAAAACAGGCAAAACTAGGGGTAGGACGCCCACCGCATGCTCTCCATGCCGACCTCCCTGTCGGGGGAGCACCGTGCGGTGTTAACAGTGCCAGACACGAAGCTGAGCCCCTCATTTAAATCGCCCCTTTATTCCTATCCCACCCTCTGTGTGCGGACACCATCCCCTCCGCCTTCCTGGTGAGAGAACTAAAGCACTGGGAAGCGGAAAGCACCGCGCCTCTGTGATGAACCCCGAAGTCCAGTCAGAGGGGGTGCAATCCCAAAGCTGGGGGGCCGGGGGGGACGTCCCAGAGGGAGCAGCACCCCGACGCCAATCCGCACCCGGCCCCGGCGCCCCGTTAAGGATACCCACGGCCAGGATCTTCCCTTCCAGCGTCTCGGGGCTGACCTGCCGGCCCGAGCACTCCAGCAGCTTCCAGAGGCCCTGGACTCCCATGAGGCCGGCACGTCTCGGGGCGCAGCGCGGCGGTGGGGTCGCGGGAGACCTTTTATTCTAAGTCTTCCACCGCCGGCGGCCTCACCGTCCAGAACACAGAAGAGCGGCCCTGCTGCAACTCAGGGAAGATGGGAAATAATCCGCGGTTCGCAGCGACTGGCTCCGCCGCCCTGAAGAGAGAAGGACCCAGAGGACGGCCGACGGCAGTCTCCCCAGTGTTCTGTCTCCGATGTTTGCGCTCTCAACGCACGGCCGGGGGAGGGGGCTGCGCCGGCGAGACAATCAGCCTGAAGGCGCCCCTCCGACCTCACCAATCTCCCCGAGTTGGTGCGGAAATCCCTGCGAAATGGGGCTTCTGAGATTCCATAGGATGCCCAGCGCGCGCAGAACCGGAAGTTGCGCTCCACCGCGCTTACGCTAAATTGACGCGCCCCGCGCGCCGGAAGTGAGGGCTCCGTTCACGCCTGGTTGGTCCAGTCAGCGCCGTGCATCCTTCTCGCTGGCGTTCTGTCCCAGTGAAACCTTAAGTGGTTCTCAACCTTCCTAATGCCACGACCCTTTAATGCAGTTCCTCATGTTGTGGCGACCCCAACCATAAAATTATTTTCGTTGCTACTTCATAACTGTCATTTTGCTACTGTTATGAATCATAATGTAAATATCTGATATGCAGGATGTATTTTCAGGGGTCCCGACCCACAGGGTAACTTAAGACGATGCGCCAAGTGTCTACTTGCTGAGGTGACCACGGCTTTCTACGTGCTTTCTCGGCATCAGTTCCCCCCACTGGCCGCCACTTTGGAAAACTTTTTTAAAATTGACTTTAGAGTGAGGGAGAGACAGAGGAACGTGGATTTGTTGCTCCGCTGGTTGGTGCATTCCTTGGTTGCTGCTTGTCTGTGCCCTGACAGCGATGCAGCCCACAAACTTGGAGTATAGGCAGGACGCCCCTGCCCACCGAACCACCCGGCCAGGGACTTGTGAACACGCTTAATGCTGAGTCTGTTTCACTCGAAGCAACAACAGAAAGGTGGATGGTTTGCTGGTGTTTTTAAGTTAACATTTTTTGGATAACCTTGTAGTAACTAGATAATTTGTAATAAGATTGAAAGCCTTAACCCTTGAAATATAGTTTACTTTTCTCTGGCATTTAAGATTTAGTATTCCGCCGCTTGTAAGTCAGAAATGACGAGAAACGAATTGCCAGGTGAGTTCCCGGGAAGTCAGTGCCTCTGGAGACCTCAGGCCAGGATTCAGAGCCGACCACACCCCATTATAGTCCCGGGAACAGTTGTTCAGAAATTCTGTTTCCTAACCTATAGCTGGGATAACGCCAGGCATGCAGGCGATTTTAGCTGGGACCAGAGCTGACTTATGCCAAGTGCTTACTTACATTAGCAGATACTCAATAAACGATAGCTTATCCCTACTGGTTCAGAATTGAACTGTTGAAACTAGACTCAGAATCAAAAGGCAGATAATCCCTAGAAATCATCCTTCGTTGTATTTTACAGAGATTAATATCATTGCCTATTCGATTTTTGTCTCCCTCCACAGTAGACTGTGAACTTATTGAAGCCAAGCACTGTTTTGTTGACTGTTATGTCCCCCGCTCCTGACACTTAGCCGGGATTCCATCTTATTTTCTTAAAAAAACGCTTCAGCTTCCCCTGAAGTCTGCAGCGCCCCTTGCACCCAGGGGAATGAATTTCCTCCCAAGGCAGGAAGACACCCCGATCCACCCGAGCTACGTAATAGCCCTGCGTTAATGGGCTGAACTGTGTTCCCCTCCAAAGTTATGGTGAAGTCCTAACCCGCAGTAACTCAGAATGTGACTGGATTTGGAGACAGAGACTTTCAAACGTGGATGAAGTTAAAGTAAGGCCCGTTGGGTGAGACTGATCCAATCTGACCAGGGTCTGAGGCAGAGAGACTCCAGGGGAACGTCCACAGAGAAAACGCCACGTGAGGACATGCGAGGAGGCAGCCATCTGCGTGCCAAGGAGAAAGGCTCAGGGGGAAGCAAACCTGTCAACACCTTGATCTTGGGCTTCCAGCTTCCAGGACTGTGAGAAAACCAATCTCTGCTGTTTAAGCCACCCGGGTTGTGGTGTTTCGTTGTGGCAGCCCTAGCAAACAGATCCCCTACTATAATCTTAGGCAAGTTTCTTCATCAATGAGAGTCTGTGAATAAAATGGAGATGCCACCATCTTCTTGGGGTTGTTCCGAGGTCAGCAATTTAACATGAAACAACCAGTGGATAATAGGGCCCAGTTTGTTAAGTGAATGACTAAGGGAGACAATGCTATGGGTAAAATTGAGATACGGAATGTCATCACATCCTAGAGCACCTTGCCGAGCCCTGCCAGCGTCCAGGAGAAGGCAAGTTGGAAAGTGTTATAGCTCCTGCTCCAGCTTGGCCTAAGGATGGGGACTAGTACTGGGAAAAGAAAGTTTCAGGATTTTATGTAAATGAACATGTTTTTTTTTACTGAGAGCTGGGGGGGTGGGGGGAGTAAGCTATTGTGGGCATGTGAATACTATAAGTGTTTTTAAAACCAGAGCACATTTCTTAAAATACAAAATATTATTTTGAAGGAATAGCAACTAAGGGGTGTCTGTCTGTTGTATAAGCCATTAGCTCCTTGAGATGCTGTTTAATAGGCTCTCAAGTTTCAGAACAGTAAAATACACATCTTCTGGAGTAATAGCAAGCACTTAAATAGCAATTCCTACCTATAAAGCACTGTTCTGAACACTTTATATGTACTAACTTAATTATTCAAAACAATTTATAAAATAGATAATATTAGCCCAATTTTACCAATGAAGAAACAAGCACATAAAAAATAATCTTAATTTTCCCAAGATGATACAGGTAGTAAATGCAGAGCCAGTATTTGAACCCCTTAATGCTTCTATGGACACTCCTAAGAGGACTTGACCAAAAAAATAAATATGACAGGAATGTTACTAATACTGAAAGAGAAGTGTGGAGTAACGTGCAGATTGTTTCTGGAAATGTCTCTGTAAACTTCAGTGTGCTCTTGATAACTCAAACTTATTAGTGTCACTGTATTCATTATTTTATGTTGCATTTGTCTCATTTCCTCTTGGCTCTTTCTCATCTCTGAAGTACTCAAACTAAATTAAATTGCTGACATTCAACCACGTTTGACCTACAAAATTGACAGCTTCATTTGTTTCAAGCTAATAAGAATTAAGTTTCTAATTTCTTATCATAAATTCTTATAGAAATATAAAATTATAGTCAATGTATATTATTCCATTAATTAAAAAGTCAGATACGAGATGGTTTCTTTTAACACACTACTTAGACAGAATTGACAAATTATGTACTTCAAACAAAATTAGAAAACTCCCTAAAACAAAGGTTAAAACATTCACATGAAGAAAAGTAGAAAACAAAACTTTATTTGATGAAAACTTCGTAAAAGTTCCAGTATGAAGTAACAAAATCAACAACCTACAAATCTCTTTCAGTCCACTGCGTTTCAAGCAAAATATTCCCTTCAGAAAAATGACCATTTCATAATATATATCCTCTTTCGTAGGCTTACACATGTCTGAGTGGACAAATGGATATAAAATTCAAAAGAGAAAATAAAAATATTTAAAAAATAAAAATCTGAGCCTTCTCCTTGAGATGTATTGCAATATGGTTACCAACATATTCAGCATCTTGTGATAATCAAGTTACTGATTTGAGTTCTGGAACAGCCTCTGAAATGAAAGAACAAGAGATCCTAATCCTTTGTGAGTCATGGGTTGACTACACAAGAAAAATTGACAGTAAGTACAGAGGAGATCAAATATATGAAATCCAAACTTTCTGAGCTATTTAACACTCGCTTCAAACAACTGATTATCTAATGTTTTAAAAAAGAAAACAGTTCAGAGTGTGGAATATGGATAGTTGCCTCTGAATGCATTTTTAATGCTGTTATCAATATATGACTCCATATTGAAGGACTAATCAAGTATCAGATTTCATTTCACAGATTACCATGGATACAGAAACTATGGATGCCACTTGTTCTTTTACTCAGTGCCTAAAACAGATTGTATACCTACAGAAGTCTTTCAAGACCTAAAGTTCTTGTCAATATTTGATAGTAACATACCAAGTCAAGAAAGTCAAGAATATCCTGAAACAATGTATTAGGTCACCCATTTGCACCAATAGAAAGGATTAGTTTCTTGAGTCTTTTTCTCTTCCGCCTCTTTATTGAAAATCCTGAGAAAGTTAACCAGGAAACAAATGAGGCAGGCAAGATACTGCTATAAGGGAAAGAATTACTGGATTCACTGAATAATTTTAAATGAGCTTTAACCATTACAGAAAACTAGAAATCAATAGCCCCATTTTTTTTTTTAAGGGCAGATGGTACCTTAGGAATAAAACTATCTGCAACAAAAGTCTTGGGATCAAGTCATAATAAATCCTGTCAAGCTTAAGTATTTCAAATTGTGATGTTATTAAGTAAATTTGTATTTGTTTATACGTAATTGTATTGGAGTTTGTTAAATTGTCCAGCATGTTTATATACCCTTAAAATGTAAAAAGTCAATAGTCTGTGCTTATCTGCTTATATATCTGAAATCACCCATTAGAATCATATACAAGCTTATTTACTGGAGAACTACAAGGTTATGTTTTGTACCACCAGATCTGCTCCTATTTTAAGTTGACTTAATAAAATCTTCTACTGTCTTAATACAGTCCTGTACAGACCATTGTGTAACATGAGGAGTTTTTCAGTACCCAAGCATAGTCAATCATTCCCACCATAATCACTGTAACCCTGGTAGCCACTGTTCCTTCTCTCATGGATACTGGACATCTTTTTCCATGCTGAGTCCTGATGGAAACTAGCACTGAAAGACCGGCCCAGGCGCCCATGATGCTTCTTGGAGATATTGTCTTCACTCTCAGATTTGGCAATTCCCTGGCCATGTGTTAGAGGTTGTGACTCTTGTCTAATGGTTCCAAATGGAAAGTTCCAAAGGCCAAACCTTTGCCAGCTAAGTCTCTGGAATGCTATAATACAATGCAAATTTCCCCCAACCTGAGAAGGAAAAAAAGTTGGGTGAAGAAAATGATGGGAAATGAATTTCCTATGAATTCCCTTATATGTTCCCCCTTCATCTGCCTCAGAACAGTACATATTCTTTCAGACATTATCAGATCACATTATCCTGCATTTTCCCTGACCAGCTGTCATTACAAAACTATAACAATGCCCACACCCTTGTCAATATTTGATAGTAACATACTAAGTCAAGAAAGTCAAGAATATCCTGAATCAATGCATTAAGTCACCCATTTGCACCAACAGAAAGGATTAGTTTCTTGAGTCTTTTCTCTTTGCCTCTTTATTGAGAATCCTTGGACAGTTAATCAGGAAACAAAGGAGCCAAAACACCTTGCCCTCATATGCCACTCACATACACTAAAGCCTCCCTTTCTGCCTAAACACCATCATTCCTCTTCCTCTTACACACTCTTCCTTTGTTAGTAGGATTCTATCAATGGGCTGTAATCCATAGAATCTACCTTTCTCTGAGAAATACCCCCAGCAGTCTTGTTTATATACATGGCTCTGCCCCAAGGCCACAGTTAATAGGGCTCAGGAGTGAACACCTCAGATTTGGCAATTCCCTGGCCATGTGTAGGGCCAAGCTGCGCCAAGACTATGGAACTAGGCCTGAGGCAGGCCAATCTCAGTATAGACTGCACATCTCAAAGAGAGACATAAAGATGATCATCATCATCACAAAGTAAGTAATCAGACAACAAGCCAACAACATATAACTTCCAAAATAATTACAGACTATCTACTTGGTCTCTGTTGACATTCTTTTACCTGGTACCAGGCCCTTATGAATCCAGGCTACACTCCTTGCCCTTTCGTTTTTAACATACCCATGTGTTCTTAAAATAATTTTCACTTTTCTGTCGAAAATGTTCTAAACTGGGTTTCTATTATTTATAATCTAGAGTAAAATATTGCATTTTGGCCAGTTGGGAAATGCCTTCACATACAATGGTGTTCTTACCTTCTTGGTTTTTCGATACTGCAGTCCCCTCTCCAAGTGCCGGATATCTAGAAATTCTGGATTTTGAGTATTCAGATCCGTAACAATATCTGCCCACCTATAGTTAAGAAGGAAGAATATAAAACACAATTTTCTTTTTAGTAACAAAATACCACTGTAATGAAACTTTTCACATGAGCAATATTCTACAATATTACTGTGGCAATAAGTTGTTTATCTCAGGATTGTTCAAGTTCTAATAAACTCTTGTTTTTATGACAATTCTGTATATGCAACTATTGCCAAGGTTCTCCGTTTAAAAATGGTTAGTCTCCCTATGAAATAAATATATATCAACCTATTAGACAATATCCTGCAGGCTAAAGTAGAAACAGTCTACATTTCCTTCTTAATTAGAGTCAAATGCATTTCCAAAACACTTAAAATTGACATGCCTTTATTTACAAACAATATGACTGTGTGGAAAATCCAAAGTAATTACAAACTGCTTTGTATTGCAAAACTATTAATAGAACTAATAAGTGAATTTGGCAAAGATGCAAGATTTAAGGCCTATATAGAAAAACCAATTATATTTCTGTACACAGTCAGAAAATAACAGAAAGGGGGGAAATCAATTTACAATAGCATCAGAAAATACACTTAGGAGAAAATTTTAACAAAATATACATAAAATCTATATTGAAAAATACAAAATATTGCAGGAGAGGAGTTAAAGCTCTAATTGCATGGAAGTATAGTCTATATCAGTGATGGCGAACCTATGACACGCGTGTCAGAGGTGACACGCAAACTCATTTTTTTGGTTGATTTTTCTTTGTTAAATGGCATTTAAATATATAAAATAAATATCAAAAATATAAATCTTTGTTTTACTATGGTTGCAAAAAATTTCTATATGTGACACGGCACCAGAGTTAAGTTAGGGTTTTTCAAAATGCTGACACGCCAAGCTCAAAAGGTTCGCCATCACTGGTCTATAGTCACAAATTAGAAGACTCCATATCGTTATGATGTAATTTTCTGCAAACTAAACTATGGATTCTATGGATTGTATTCCAATCAAAATTCCAACAGGCTTTTCAGCAGAAATTGAAAAGAAGAAGTTAACATACTTTTTACAGTGAATAGCAGGATGTTTTCTACTTGATTCTCCAATTAAGATCCAATATTCTACTTCTTGTGGTGAGAGGGGACCCCTGCTAGATTTAAAATACATTCACAGTATGTTTAATAAAGGTCATTTACTCCCTTGAAAATAGTGCTTCAATTATATATTAATAAAAGACATATTAAAGTTTATAGATATTGGAGTTTGGGCTTGAGCAAATGTCTGAACACAAAGAGAAAGCATAAATTAAATGTCGGTCTTGAGTTCTATAAAATCTAGGGCTAAAAAAGTTGACATACACTACCTCTCAGCATCTAAACGGGGGGGAAAATCCTAGCATGCTCTGAGAATTCTTCAGCTACTCTTCTTTTACTAGGCATTTAAAAAGTCTCAAAAGGCATCCTAAAAATAAAACCCTAAAGCAGCGATTCGCCTGTGGAACTTTTAAACATACTGATGCCCTGATCCTGCCCTGGGAAATTCTAATTCAGATAGGTCAAGAGTGGAGCACAGCCCTAGCTGGTTTTGCTCAGTGGTTAGAGCATCAGCCTGTGGACTGAAGCATCCTGGGTTCAATTCCGGTCAAGGGCACATGCCCAGGTTGGGGACTCGATCACCAGAAGGGGGCGTGCAGGAGGCAACCGATCAATGAAACTCTCTCATCATTGATGTTTCTATCTCTCTCTCCCTCTCCCTTCCTCTCTGAAATCAATAAAAATATATTTAAAAAATTAAAAAAGAGTGGAGCACAGGCAAGGATTTTCACAATTTGAAGAGCATCTCAGGTGATCCCTAGATTCAGGCAGAGGTGGAAAATGCTCCTCCATAGGGTACAAAGTAGAAGTACCTAGTTTTTCATGTTTTGCATGTGATAGATGTCTGGAATAAGGTGACACTGCAGGGTGAAACCACATAAGAAACAACATACCTCACCTCCAGAGAGATGAATAAAACATTCGGGATTTGGAGAAACCAAGTAGTTTTCCTCTTACCCAACATTCACAAAATTCTATGTCCAACATCCTGCTTCTCCCAGCTCGATCCTGCCTGTCTCAGGATCCCCCCACAACCCTCCACTCTTGCCCAACTCCAAATGCCTTGAGTGGGATACAAAGTTCACACGGTGTCCAGTCTCAAAGAACCCATCCTATCCCCCTGATGGCCAAGCCATATTCTCCCAGCCTGAGTTTCAGTCATCCCTGAGAGGAGAGTGCTACCTCTTCTTCCTCCTCAAGTATGAAAAAAATAAACAAAACAAAAACAGAACCTTAGCTGGGTGAAGAAAACCACACCTAGCAATACTTTTACTAAAAGTATTCATGCCTCTGTTTTCACCATTCTCAAATAGGACTCTTCTTCCTTTGCTTTTAACTATCCTGGCATTATATCAACCCAGCATGAAGAAAACTTGCTAAGGAAGGGAAAGAGTACTAAAATTCAGTCGGCTTAATAAATTCATTTTTTAAATAAATAATTTTGTCAAAGAAATAAACAGAATTCAATCAAATGCAATTCTGCAAAAGAATAAGCTCAGCTCAAACCGGTTTGGCTCAGTGGATAGAGCGTTGGCCTGCGGACTGAAAGGTCCCAGGTTCGATTCCGGTCAAGGGCATGTACCTTGGTTGCAGGCACATCCCCAGTAGGAGATGTGCAGGAGGCAGCTGATCGATGCTTCTCTCTCATCGATGTTTCTAACTCTCTATCTCTCTCCCTTCCTCTCTGTAAAAAATCAATAAAATATATAAAAAACAAAAACAAAAAAACAAAAAAAAGAATAAGCTCAAATGTTTACAGAATAATATTATTTCATATAAGGAAAGCAAGTCACTAAGTCTTCCGATTTCTAAGCACTAAATATTTCTTAAATGCTTTCTACAACACATTTTATGGTCAGGTATCCACGTAACATACAGAAATGCTTACCTGAATGCTTTATTGGCTTTAACAGGGGTTGCTTCAAAGCCAATCGGACAAAAGTAATGATTCTGGCAATGATAAATATAAGCCATGGATTCATCTTTTAATCCACGAGTTAACTTCGACAAGGCCCCTGAAGCTACAATAAAAACAAAGACGGAAGGACCATGAAGCACTATCCATGCTTTATCCAAAGGACGAGTTAACGACTGAAAGACAGCGAAGACATTACTGGGAACACACTGACATGGCTGGGGGAAATGAGAAGCTACTGATGATACCAAAAAATATGAATGAATTTATTTTCAGCTTCACCCTTCACACTGAAATACAGGAAAACAGAATAGCAAACTAAAGAACTGAAATATACCTTGCTTACCAAAACCTTCTAATAACACACATACTTGTCTATGAAATTTAATTATCGTATATACCTAGTGCATATAGTAATGGTCTCAACTTTTCTGGTTGAGTACATCTGTCACTAGACATTTCTGAATAAACATGCCCATTACAAGCATTTTTGTTTATAAACTCTGTGCATATACTACTGTACTATTACGTGTTTTTTTAAAGATATACAAAAAGTATGAATTTTAAATTAGATTAAAATATAGACATTCTAGTATGTTCTTTCCTTACCACAATGGTCAGCTCTACAGTGTGTACATCCCAGTTTGATGACCACTGAGATATATGAATATAGATTCCAGATGATAAAGTTCCAAATATGGAAACTTCCTCTCACTAACATACAGTTTATTCTTTCTCCTAAAGTTATACGGACTGGAGGAGCAGCTTTCACAAGAATATCAGTAGAGGCAGACAGGTAGTAAGTACCAGGGTGTCCTCTTATAATTGTTCCTCCTTGTATATTTCCCATGGCTATATTACTTGTGAGCTAATTTCAAAAGAATTACCATAAGCAATAACTTTTTACCAGCACTTAACATTTAAAGCCATTAACTGAGATTTCAGTATCCTGCATCTCCTAGAAGAAACTAAATTATTCATTAACAAATAGCCTATTGAAACTGGAAATCCTAAAAATAGTTGAAGTAGATGAAAGCTTGCAAATCATGGTTTCTCTGATTGACTTTCTAGCCACTAAAGTAGCTAAAGAACTCTAAGAACTGCAAGTCAATGCACACAAGTTATGAGTTCCACAGATACAATAACTTTTCTGTCTTAAACTCTTCTCTAAGGTTTCATCCATCTTTCCCATAGATTTTTGCCTCATGGCCTACCATCAGAACATACATGCATGGCAAGGTGGTCTTTTCTGCTTAAAATCTCAATTTTATAACGATAAACACATCTTTCTTTTGGGGTTCTCCTGGCAATTTAAAAATTGACACCCAAGGGAAGCTCTAAATGAAAAATAATAACTAAAATTCAGAAGATACTCAATATTTCATTTCCATAGCTGAACTTGATTTGCAGATAGGTTCTAGGATAGTGAGCAAATTTAAGTACATAGATGTAGACTATTCATAAATTCAATAAATCCAAAAAATGTTTATGCACATAACCAGTTTAGGAAAAAAACTCGAGATATTTTAAAAATTGTGGAAATGCCAAATAAAAAATTTTCCGAAATGATTAAAATTGTAATGAAAGAACTTGTATATAACTTTTCAATGGAAATCTGTGTTTCACACCTTCCTTAAGTCAGATGTAATACAAAACAACTCACTTCCGTATTGTGACTATGGTTAGCAATTATTTTTTTAACACATATTTATTGAGTCCTCCCATGTGTGAGGCACTGATAAGACAGGAGGGAACAGGCTGGGTTCCTGGCCTCATGGAGCTGACTGTCCAGTGGAGGACACCAACAATAAAATAATTATGGATGGTAATTTGTGCTTTAAGTGAAATAAATAGGGTGCTGGCTTAAAAGAGGCTCAGGCATCAGACTTTAATATTCAGCGATGGCTCCTTGGAGGTGGTGGCATTAAAGCTGAAACATGAAAGATGAGAAGGATGTGGGGGAAGTGAAATCTAGGGGACAGAACAATCCAGAAGTAAACAACAAGCATATTGTATCTTTCACAGACACTGTCTCATTCTGAAGTCCCTCATAGTCCTGTGAAGTAGGTACTTGCAGTAGGCACTGGATTAGTGATTAGTTTAATGTCTTGGAATGTATTCCAGATTTCTAAGGTCTTGATAAAGAGGTTAGATAACACCTCTTTAGAAAGACTACAGCAGTTTTCAAATTTGGGTTTGCAAGGCTTGTTAAACAACAGATCACTTGTGCTTGGCCTAGTAAGCCTGCGATGGGGACCAGGAATTTGCATGTCTAATAAGGTACCAGGTGATGCTGATGTTGGTCTAGGGACCATATTTTGAGAGCCACCAGTCTAGAGTTAAGAGGAAATCTTATTTAACTCAATTCAGTATGTAATTTATGAGCACCTACTAACTATATCAGGAACTTCAGGAAACAAAAAACAAGTAATAATGCAATATGTGAAGCTGTCCTCATAGGAAGGATAAAACAAGTAACTTTAATATAGGGCAGAATAAGACAGTGCCACAATAACGGTTTGCAATTCAAAGAAGAAAGTGCACATCAGGTCTATGGAATCATAAGGGGTGGCATCCAAGATGGAATGATTGAAGTGGAAGGATTTTGACAATCTAGGCAGAAGAAAGAGCATGAGGAGAAAACCAAAATCACTGGAGGACAGGGATATAACCAGAGAACATCAAGTAGTGTAGTTTAAAATACAGGGTATGATAGTATAGAGAGGCACCCCCAGAATTTCAGGGCAAAGTCATAAAAAGATCATCCTTTGAAATAAAAGATAGTAAATACAGTATTTAATGCATTCAAATGGTCATCCAATAAAATAATTCCATTTAGGTCAAGACATATAAATGTGTTACATATGCAAACTAAATTCAGAACAATGTTCACTCCAGACCAGAGTATATCTAAAAAATCTGAAATTTAAGCAACAAAGCAGCCACTACAAAATGTACAGCCCTAATTTGTATGGTATAAAGAAAGGAGAAAAACACTACTAGAGTTAGCTGGCCTGCAGTATATGTCCTAATCAGCCAACAAGAGAATTCTGGTATCGCTGATATTACGTTTATCACTCTAAGTTAATATACCAACATTCTGATATTCACTGAATTTAGTATGAGTTCCTTCTGTAGAGCTTGATCATCTATAGAAGGACTATAAAGAACTCTAGAACAACTTAATAGAATATATTTTTACACCTTGAAAGACAAGAACCAGATTTTATAATCCACCAACATAATATCCTGCAAGGCTCTTATCCCCTTGAAAATATTTTAAATACAACTGGGAAATGTAGGACAGCAGTGGAAGGCCAATCTTTATTGGCTTTGAATGATGCTAAAGTATTTATGCTTTAAGCAAGCACTGGAGAGCTCTTTAAAAAGAAAGAGATCTATTAGCACTGCACATTAAAAAGATTTATCTGGCCTTGTGTCTATTATGAATTGGAAAAAACCAGTGGATGAGGAATATGAAAACTTAATGCAAAGTCCACCAGAGATGCGCTAATGCACTGCAGTAAGCTGGCAGCAGTGGCCCCAGTGAGGATATACATGAATTATTTGGGGGTTGGGCAGAGGTAGCTATTCTCTGTGAAGCAAAAACAATGAGTTATAATACCTACTGGAAGAATAAAAATGCACAAACATTAGTATAATTTTCAAGCTAGCTGATTAAAAAAATGAATCTAGACTTCTCTGGCACAAATGTTGGTAGCTAAGTGAACCAACAGTTTGAAGCTGCCTGAATAATAATAAGTAAATAATATTAATAATAATAATAATAATAATAATAGTAATAATAAGTAAAAAATAAGAAGGGAGCCAATAGTTTGAAACTAATGTTGACAACTTCTAACACAAACTGTTATTGTAAGTAATTGCATCTCTGAAAAACATACGTCAATGCATATTAACAGCAAGATCTGTTAATTTTGTCAAAATCCCTGGATTTTATTTTTATTCCATGAGTGAGCTGAGGAAATGAACATGTCAGCAAGAATGGGGGTGTTATAAAATCAAAGAAACATAGTCCCCAGGAAAACGTAAAGTCTACTGTGGAAAACAGGCCTAATGGTCCTTAAAAAAATAACTGAAACAAAAAGAGGAAATACATTTCAAAGTACTTTTTAAATGAGCAGCAACAACCGACAATGGTTTTCACTACTGCATATCCCAGAGACAAATAAGAAAAGCCTAATTCTGCAACTCTTTCTTCCACAATGAGAGAGAACAGAAAAGACTTTTGCTTGACACATGCACCACTCCTCCTCTGAATACAATCAGAAGTTCTAGGGCAATGGTTCTCAACCTTCTGGCCCTTTAAATACAGTTCCTCATGTTGTGACCCAAAGATAAAATTATTTTTGTTGCTACTTCATAACTGTAATGTTGCTACTGTCATGAATGGTAATGTAAATATCTGATATGCAGGATGGTCTTAGGCGACCCCTGTGAAAGGGTCGTTCGACCGCCAAAGGGGTCTCGACCCACAGGTTGAGAACCGCTGTTCTAGGGTAACATGTGTGAGGTTACAGGGCAACATAAGGAATCATAGGGTTACTAGGGGCAGTCCCTGAGATCTAGGAGCTGGGCAGACTCATTAAAAAGATGCAACATGATACAAGGGCTAATATGCCAAATGCCACAAGACAGACCAAACAATCATTACTATTGGAATTAAGAGGGATCGGCTTCTAAAGTGGCAGGGAAAGCTTCAGAGATAAAGCAGGGCTTGCACAAGACCAACGATTATTGAAGAGGAAGATAAGAACATTCCCAGAGGGGGGAGGGAGATCAATCATCCTTCAGAAAATAGACATAGAGAAAGAAACAGTGAGGAGTCAAGTATTGCAATAGAAAAATGACGACAGGAATAAAACTGGGAAAATACAGCATTAAAATCTGCTGATGGGCACTTAGGCTGTTTCCAAATCTTAGCTATTGTAAATTGTGCTGCTATGAACATAGGGGTGCATATATCCTTTCTGATTGGTGTTTCTAGTTTCTTGGGATATATTCCTAGAAGTGGGATCACTAGGTCAAATGGGAGTTCCATTTTTAGTTTTTTGAGGAAACTCCATACTGTTCTCCACAATATGGTATGCAGGCTATACCAGTCTGCATTCCCACCAGCAGTGCACGAGGGTTCATTTTTCCCCACATCCTCGCCAGCACCTGTCGTTTGTTGATTTGTTGATGATAGCCATTCTGACAGGTGTGAGATGGTAAAATAATGCAAATTTAATTAGCACCTAACACAGTGATGGAGAACCTATGACACGCGTGTCAGAGGTGACAGGCGAACTCATTTTTTTGGTTGATTTTTCTTTGTTAAATGGCATTTAAATATGTAAAATAAATATCAAAAATATAAGTCTTTGTTTTACTATGGTTGCAAATATCAAAAAATTTCTATATGTGACACAGCACCAGAGTTAAGTTAGGGTTTTTCAAAATGCTGACACGCCGAGCTCAAAAGGTTCGCCATCACTGACCTAAAACAGTCCTTAAAATCAACTCCATTACTCTGTTATGTACAAGACTATTCCATAATAGAACTTTGTCACTTTCACAGTCCACTTTCCTGTTGTTATGCAGGTATTACATCAAATACTCTAAAATCCTTGCATTCCTTTTTAGGAAAAGGAACTGCAAATTCCGTGCTGCTTTCTGAGTTTTACCAACACATATGTGTGCGCAAATACACACACACATACATTCACTCACACACCCCATGGACCCAAACAATATAATGTATTAAAGCAGTATTTATGACATACTTTACAAGTCTAAAAGCTCTACATGTAAAGATGAGAAGAGCTAAAAATATTAAACTGTAGCCCTAGTCATATGGCCAGTTGGTTGAGTGTTGTCCCGTGCACCAAAAGATTGCCTGTTGGACTCCTGGTCAGGGCACAGGCCCTGGTTGCGGGCTCAATCCCTGGTAGGGTATGTGCAGGAGGCAGCCAATTGATATCTCACTCTCACATCAATGTTTCTCTCTCTTTCTCCCTCTCCTCTCCTCTCTCCTTAAAAATTAATAAAACATTTTTAAAGAAAAATATTAAACTGTATATTGAAAAGTGCCCTACAGGTTACTATTATAATTTCTCCCTCAGATAAAAAGACATAAAAGTAACAGACTGTGTTTAGTGTTTACATAGTCAAAACAGCTAATCTTTGAGGTGGTTTAAAACATGTATGAATACACATGCATGTACATGTGTATTAATCTTCTATATGTTTACCTACCAGTTTCTCCAGCTGTTTTATTCTTCCCATGAGGCTTATATAGAACATACGAGCATCCTTTTACATGGAAGTGGTCATTAATTTGTCTAAACCATCTGAAAATAACAAGAAGATTTGCTCATAGAAACAGTTCCATAATAAAGATGGCACTATTCCAATTCTAGAGAAATTCAGGCAGAGCCCAAGTTTGGTATATCTACTACAGATTGGGGCCTGGCAGCTGCACACATGGTTTACTATCAACACACATCTACAGCATTATTATTTTATAGACTAGAAATAAAATATGTATCTAAGCAAGGGCTTCATACCTCATGAGTGTTGTATTTCCAGTGAAAGGGCCAAACCTAATATCTTCAAATGGGGGTTGAAAGCCCAAAATATGTAATGCTTCTTCTTGGGTAATCGGTGGAAGACTACAAAAGAAACATTGCCTTTCATTTTACAATTACAACCATATGCAAATATAACCTGTCTCAATGCTAATATTAATATGTCTGTCTGATTTGCAAAGACTTTTGGTAATATTTTTAATTTTTATTTTATCAAAAATAATGCATACACATATCTTAGCCAAAAGACTTAAAACAAAATGAAGTAGTTTTTCCTCAATTTATGAAAAACCTATCCTTAAAAACCTTCCATTATAGAAAAAGCCCTGGGAAACAGGGTGCGGCTGGAAAGGGGGCCGCCCCCTCGCCCTTCACGCAACGCACGTTAGTGGGGAACCTGGTGCTAAACCATTCGTAGACGACCGGCTTCATATGCAGCAGAGCAGCTCCCTCGCTGCGATCTATTGAAAGTCAGCCCTCAACAAAAGGGTTTGAAGAAAGATCAAGAAAAAACAACAAAGAAAAAAAGAGAAAAAGCAACACCAAATAGCATGGGAGTTTAGATACCA
Source organism: Myotis lucifugus (assembly GCF_000147115.1). NCBI lineage: Eukaryota > Metazoa > Chordata > Mammalia > Chiroptera > Vespertilionidae > Myotis > Myotis lucifugus. Next base: position 8,035,468 of record NW_005871081.1, read on the forward strand.
ATAAATTAACATACTCACTTCCCAGCTCCCACTGTGCTATATAAGAAATTCCAACAAGAAACTAATGAAGAGATACCACAAGAAGTCTTATATTGTGGTCGGCTTATACAGTACCTGGGAAAACAAAAGATTTTTCTTTACTTGAATGAATACAAAATAGGCATATAAATATGCAACTCTCATGGCAACTAAAAGTGTTTTAACATAATGAAAATTTTGATCACTTAAACCAATATAAAATCTTTATTCACTTAAAATATTTTTATATTTATTAAACGTATCATAAACAATAAATCATTCATTTTAATAAAGATAGCTAAGTATGACTACTACTAGTTAGAGTAGATGTTATCTAAACCAATGGGGGAAAATAATGGTATACAAATGTAGACACCAACCACAAAAATTTCAGTGCAAATTCCCAGTTGAGCTGTAGATCAGATATATGATCTACAAATATTTTCTCCCACTCTGTATGTTGCCTTTTCACTTTGTTGATTGTTTTCTTTGACCCGGATAAGTTTTTAAGTTTGATGTAGTCCCCTTTTGTCTATTTTTGCTTTTGTTACCTGTGGTTTAGTGTCATATCCCAGAAATCACTTCTAAATCCAAGGTCATAAAACTTGTCCCCTATGTTTTCTTCTATGAGTTTTATCATTTTAGGTCATACATTTATGGCTTTAATCCATTTTGGGTTAATTTTTGTGTATGCTGTGAAATAAGGGTCCAACTTCATTCTTTTTTATGTGGATATCCACTTTTCCCAGCACCGTTTTCTGAAGACACTATCCTTTCTCTATTGCATGGTCATGGCACCCTTGCCAAAGATATTTTATTCATTTACATGAAGGTTTATTTCTGGAATCTCTATTCTATTCCATTGGTCTATATGTCTGTCTTTACTCCAGTACCACACTGTTGTAATTATTGTATATTTGTTATATGTTTTGAAATCAGGAAGTATGTGGCCTGTGTTCAACTCGTGCAATCACCACCTCCCCAGCAATTATCCAGAGGCAGTATCTTCAGCTGGAAGTTGGGGAGTAAGATAATCAAGGGGCGATCAGCATGATGTCTCCTTCTGCGACCCTCCCTGCAATGCCGTTGCCTTGACCTAGATTTCCACGAAGAACTCCAATGCTTCAGCACTGATGCGACTTCTCAGACACCTAGATCTAACCAAAGGGTCACTGGATGGTTTCAAGACCATCATGTGAACTTTAGGGAAATCTGCATTGTTTTATGCCAGCAGTTAATGCACAGAATTGGACAAGTATAGTTTGGAGACTTTGATATTTCCTTGTTTCAACACAGACAATTTTCCATCTTGTTATTGATTTCATGAGTTTGAGGAAAGTAGTGAAGTAAAAAAACTAAAACAAAACACGTATTCTATCATATTTAAATCTCTCCCTTCTATTTTAAACAATTCTTCACAAAGCCTTAGGATTAGCCTAGGCATCCTTAAGATTTTTTTTTGTATTTCATCATTTCAAACTTGTTTACTGGTCTTGTTCATGATCAGCTTAACACTTTTACTTCTATCTTCTAAGGGTCTTTCTATTACAACCCTAATTCTGTGTAATATTCTTAGTGGGAAATAAGGTTGTTGTCCTGGTAATTTTTCCCTTCAGGTTATTTCTCCCATCTGTCCTATCCCATCCAAGTCTTTATGGCCTCACATGCTATACTATTAAATTATTCATATTCATATGACTATTCATACTTGTTGTTAAAACAAATCTTAAGTCTAAGGAATTAGAAGCAAAAATGGGTAAAGATTTGCTCCAAAGAAACTAACATTAATGTTTTTTATTCTAGTGTTTCTTTCCCAGTACACTTTTCATACTAACTACTACCAATTTATCTTTGTAAATATCCTTATATTAAGAAATCACCAATGGCTTATTTATGCCCCAGAAAAAAAAATCTAAATCCTTAGCCCAATATCCAAGAAATAGATCATAAAAGGTGTTATAAAATATCACAGAGTTGCCCTAACAGGTTAGGCTCAGTGGATAGAGCATCGGCCTGCGGACTGAAGGGTCCCAGATACGATTCCAGTCAAGGGCATGTACCTTGGTTGTGGGCACATTCCCAATAGGGGGTGTGCAGGAGGGAGCTGATCCATGTTTCTCTCTCATCGATGTTTCTAACTCTCTATTCCCTCTCCCTTCTTCTCTATAAAAAATCAATAAAATATATATATTTTTAAAAATCACAGAGTTGTCCTGGCTGGTGTTTCTCAGTGGTTAGAGTGTCACCTGGGCACGGAAGCGTCAAGGGTTCAATTCCAGTCAAGGGTATATACCTGGGTTGCAGGTTCAATCCCTGACCCCAGTCCGGGCGTGTGTGGGGGGCAACCAATCGATGTGTCTCTCTCACATCAATGTTTCTCTCTCTCTCTCTCTCTCTCTCTCTCTCTCTCTCTCTCTCTCTCTTTCTCTCTCTCTCTCTCCTCCCTTCTATTCTCTCTAAAAAAATCAATGGAAAAAATATCCTCGGATGAGGAATAACAAAAAATAAATAAAACAGAATTTGGAGTCTGGCTTTTTTCAGTTCCAATATATGATCTACTTACTCACCATGTGATGTTGGGGAATTTTTTTGTTTGTTAATCCTCACCCGAGGATATGTTTTTTTCCATTGATTTTTAGAATGGAAGAGAGGGGGAAAGACAGAGAGAGAGAAACATTGATGTGAGAGAGACATACACACACACACACACACACACACACACACACACACACACACACCCGGGCAGGTAATCAAGTACCTGCCCTTGACCAGAATTGAAACAGCAACCTTCAGTCCACAGGCTGACGCTCTAACCACTAAGCAAACTGGCCAAGGTTGGGCAATTTTCTTAGCTTCTCTGAGTCTCACTCCAGATAAGCTGGTTTACCCTTCATTACCAACATGCCAGACACTTTCTTACCATCCATTCAAAGACCTAAAACCCTCCATCCCCTCAGATTTCCTTTCTTTAGACCCAACTCTTCGGGGAAGCCTTCTGATGTTCATTTCTTCCTCTCATATTTTTTCTTTATTCATACCCATCATCTGATAAACTGCTTGAAATATTTTACATGTCCTTCTTAGTCCTCTCTTCTCAACTAGATTTCAAACCTTAAAAGAACAAAGACTATGTTTTATGTATCTTTGTAGTCTCAGCCATATCCAATATTTATTAAATAAGTGAAAATATTTAATATTTCTAAAACCTCAAACAATAGAATTTTTAAAACCTCAAATCAGAGATCAGCAATTTTATAGCTATCACGAATTAAACCTTTTTTTCTTGAGAAAAGGAACTTTATTTTAAGGTGACCAGATACCCCTAGTTGATAAAGGAAAGCTCTTCTTATTAGAAGAATGCCAGCTAATAAAGGCAGAAAAAAAGATAGAATTTTGAGATATCACCATTTCACAACAAGGATTCAGGCAAGGATCGTCAATAGATTTGGCTAAGACCATTAGATGAAAAGTTGATAGGAACAGGCTCTTAGCCTAATGCCATTGTCACCCCACTGATTACTTCATGGCTGCAGAAGGGGGAAAATAACTTGACAATGAAGGCTAAGGTTGTCACCTCCTAAATCCCGTAATCACTCTTAGAATCTCTAATATTAGATCACCAAGTTCTATGAACCTCCTGATGTAATATAATACGAAGGTCACAGGATCATTTAGGCAGTATTCTTGTGTAAAATGTTCAACCAGGACCTCATTAAGTCTTTATATCTAACATCTAATTTTCAGGAAATATTGAGGATATATAAATAATTTAGAAAAATTAATCTGAAAAAAAATCAGACAAATCCAGAAGGTAGCACATCCTACAAGATATCTGGCTAAGTCTCTTCAATAAGTCAATCTCCTAGAATTAAAAGGAGGTAGAGACTATTCTGGTTTAAGAGAGACATATGAGCTACCACAAGTTAACACAAAGTATGGTTCATAGTTGGGTCCCACATTGAACAACCAGGAGTGAAGACATTTTCAGAGCAACCTGAGAAATCTAAATTTAGCCTAGGAATTAGATACTAAGGAAATATTGCTAATTTTAATAGGTGTAACACTGGTACTGTGGTTAAGGAAGAAAAAAATCAATTTTTAGAGCTTACCATCGTCTGAGGTCTAATACTTTCCGCTGCTTAATATCTTCAAGAGGAGAATGCTGAGGCCACTCCCTTTGATGTCTTCCTTTTTTATCTGAAGTTTTTTTCTTGGAAATTTGTTTCTTTACATTGCCTAGAATATACGAGTATAAAATAAGCAAAATGCTTAATATGAAGTAAACTGCCAGGACAATGATACTAATTGTTGAACAAAATTAAAAAGTAGCTGCCACTAGTTCTAAAAATGATATTTGTAAACATATTGAATAAATAAATGTATCCTCATAAATTCTCTCCTACCTTACAGAGAGAAAATAAAAACAGATTTAAACAACCATGAATGTTATTCCCTATCAGATTTATACTAGTATATTCCAATTCCTAAGCAGGTCACTTAGCTAGTACATGAATCAATCACAAAATCTTTTAATTTAGAAAATCAAATTACCAACTATAAAATATTTAACTAGAGCACTTTCCAGAAAATGAATCCTTTCTATAAAACAATGAAACCACATTAATGTAATTCTGTTAAAAAGTAAAAACATTAGATCCACTAATGCAATGATGTGATATTTAAAAATATCTCCAGGCCTATAGAGCCCACAAAATGGATTAAAAATGATGCACCCATGTGTGTTATTAAAATGCAACTTTAGCACCAGGAACTAGAGTGGAAAACAGTCTCTTTTCTGTGTGTGTGTGTGTGTGTGTGTGTGTGTGTATGCGTGTGTCTCTTTCTCTCCAAAAGACACATAAGAATAGTGGTTATCTATGAGGGGAGGGGAATGGGAGATAGACAAAAGTAAGACAAAAATGAGAGTTAGACTTTAAGTGTTTAATTTTTATGCTTTTCATTTCTGAGCCATGCTAATGTATTATTCAGTAAAAAATTACATCAATTAAAATATTAATAACATCTGAGCCTCATTTGACTAAAATGCCATTAACATTTCAGATAGCTATGCTGAAATACTTTAATAATGTCACACATATTATATTTTAAATGAAATAAATCTGTTATAAAAATTAAATAAAAGCTAGTATTTTATTTTTATAGTTATTCATCAATTATGATATATACATTATATAAACATATGCCTAGAAAACAAACATGGAAAAGGGTCCATTTTATTCATTTAAGATGCTGTACAATGAAATCACCTGGTACTCAAAACCAGCTAGAACTTAGAAACTATTGGTATACAGAAAATTTCTCTAATTTTTCTAAAATGTCATAATAACAAACGCAATAATATCCTCATAAAATTCCTGTGTTACTGTGAGTTCAAAAAGAAAGAGGTGAAAGCATTAGTATCTGCCAGAGGTCCACCACAATGCAATTGTGAAGGTTGTGCACTGCACCCTAGGTGAACTCCCTAGGTCAGTGGTCGGCAAACCACGGCTCGCGAGCCACATGAGGCTCTTTGGCCCCTTGAGTGTGGCTCTTCCACAAAATACCACATGCGGGCGCGCACGTACAGTGCGAAGTTGACTTAAAACTTTAAGTAAAGTTTGCCGAAACCGGTTTGGCTCAGTGGATGGAGCGTCGGCCTGCGGACTGAAGGGTCCCAGGTTCGATTCCGGTCAAGGGCATGTGCCTGGGTTGCGGGCACATCCCCGGTGGGGGATGTGCAGGAGGCGGCTGATCGATGTTTCTCTCTCATCGATGTTTCTGACTCTCTATCTCTCTCCCTTCCTCTCTGTAAAAAATCAATAAAATATATTAAAAAAAAAAACTTTAAGTAAAGTTTATTAAGTTAAATTTAGGGAACGTTGTGGAGTGAAAGAAGATGTAGTGTCGAGGATTGAGAAAGGTATGTTGAGATGGTTTGGACATATAGAGAGGATGAACAAAAGGAGATAGACGAAACAAGTATACAAGACGAGTGTGGATGGGAGAGTTGGAAGGGGTCGACCTCAGTGAACGTACCTCAATCAGATTGAGGACGTTTTTAGCAGAGGCCAGCTTAGGAGTACCCTAATTAAGTTAATAACAATGTACCTACCTATATAGTTTAAGTTTAAAAAATTTGGCTCTCAAAAGAAATTTCAATCGTTGTACTGTTGATATTTGGCTCTGTTGACTAATGAGTTTGCCGACCACTGGCCTAGGTGAAGAGCACCCAAACTGGACAGTGCACAACCTACTAAAGGGTACCTGGAGACCTTGTGGGGTACTCAACAAATTGTAACAAAAAAGTCTCAATGTTATATGACAGAAAATAAAACTAGATATTTAATTGGGAAAGATGAATTCGTTTCCCTGCAAAACTACAAAATAGTTGTCTGTTATTTTAACCACCTTATTAACTACTTCTGGGTCACCATGTACTTATCTGTAATACCTGTATTCTAGAGCATCCTAGATTGTTCAGAGCTCTAAAAATGCAAGGGTAATGTTTGAAGTTTCCAATGGCAACATATTAATTGACCAAAAGTCCCATGGCCAAAGTCATCTTTTAACTACAATGATAGATAAGATGATAGCAATGTTCCCTATTCAGTATTTTTTTAAAAAAGGAAAACCATGTTTAATGGCAAGATTAAACAAGGTAGTGTCTTCTTATTATTTTCACATGTGAACTTCATGTCTCCTTCCTTACCTGATTTGTGTTTCAAATTTGTGGTCACCCCATCAAATTCAGATTTATCAATTTCCCATGCGAGAGGTAGCTTGCCCAGGCTATTGGATAAGTTTTCCAAGCTATTTTCATCATTGTAGATGATTTCTGATGTACTAGTTGGGATGCCAATGTATCTTGATGAATTATTTCCAGCAGATAAAGAGGTACTATCAGGGAGGCAAGAAGTGCGGGATGGATTTGGAGTTTTATAGATTGAGGTTGCCTGGTTGAGAAAGGCATAGTCCGAACAGATGGCATAAATTTTCTCCCGAGTATGGGTCACTGGACAGCTCCACGGATAATGGCCATCTCCTTTGGCAGCCAAGGGTGCTCCCGAGGCACGTGTGCAGAAGGATTGTACAGTATCTTGTAGGTTCTCTTCAGGAGACTTTCTCTCAGATTTGTGCTCATGATTTCCAGAATCATTTGCCCTTTCTGCTTCTGCATCGTTAGGCATTGAATGCAACTGTAAAAGTTCTATTAGGAGGAGGAAGTTGCAACTCTTTTTGTTTCTTGAAAAACTGTGACAACTGTTTACAGCATTCTACAAAAACTGGAGAGCTGCAAAATGGGCTCCTAAGAAAAGAGAGAGGAGAAAGAGAGATCAACAATCCACCCGACACTACAAAGAGCCCCCAAAAATGTACCAAGTGTCACATGCCTTAAGTCAGTAAGTATTTATTTTGCAACTACTATATGCCTAGAGTAATGATCATTAACCATCTGTCCTATTAAAATTATTTTAAAATAATGCATTAGAATAAAAAAGACAAACAGGGCAACATATATGAATCACTTCTCCAAAGATGAAATAGAAATGGCCAATAAACACATGAAAATTAAGCGCAATCATTAAGCACAGAAATGCAAATCAAAACCATAATGCGGTACCACCTGACAACCACCAGTATGACTATAATAAAACAGTTAATAATAAGGATTGTCAAGGATGTGGAGAAATTGGAACCCTCATACACTGCTAACGGAAGTGCAAAATGGTCCAGTCACTTTGGAAAACAGTTCCTGAAACATTTACATAGAGTTACCATGTGATCCAGCAATTTCACTCCTATATATCCAAGAAAAGTGAAAACACGTCTACACAAATATTCACAGCAGCATTATTCATGATAGCCAAAAATGGAAACAATTCAAACATCCATCATGAATGAATAAAAAAATGTGGTATCATCCATACTATGGAATATTATTAGGCAATAAAACTAAATGAAGTACTGAACCATGCTAAAACATGAACCTTGAAAGTGTTATGCTAAGTAAATAAAGCCAGTCACAAAGGATCAGATAGTGTATGATTCTTGATAGGAATTGCTTTGATTCTATAGATTGCTTTGGGTAGTTTGAACATTTAAATAATGTAATTCTTCCTATCCATGAACATGGTATACCAGGTATACTTCCACTTATTTCTATCTTCTTCAGTTTCTTTCTCTAGTGTCTTATAATTTTTATGCAATTGTAAATGGAATTGTTTTCTTTGTTTCCCTTTCTCATAGTTCACTATTGGTGTATAAAAATGCAACTGATTTCTGGGTAATTATGTTATATCCTGCTACTTTACTAAATTCATTTATCAGTTCTAGTAGTTTTTTGGTGGAATCTTTAGGGTGCTCTATACACAGTATCATGTCATCTACAAAGGAGTTTTACTTTTTCCTTTCAAATTTGAATACCCTTCATATCTTCTTTTTGTCTGATTGCTCTGGCTATGACTTCCAGTACCATGTTGAATAAGAGTGGTGAAAGTGGACATCCCTGTCTTGTTCCTGATCTTAAGGAAAACACTTGTAGTTTTTTCCCATTGACTATGATGTTGGCTGTGGGTTTGCCATATATGGCCTTTATTACGTTCAGATATGTTACTTCTATTTCCACTTTGCTGAGAGGTTTTATCATAAACTAGAAGCTCGGTGCACAAATTCATGCATGGGTGTGGTCTGGCCGGCCCGCCCTGATGGGGGCCCATCGAGCGGGGTCAGCTGTGGGATTCTGGAAGGTATAGCTTTCTCCCAGCTGGATCTAATTATATTTTAAGGATGGCCAAAAGAAAACCCACAACAGAACTGTTTTGCATTTCACGTGCCATGAGATGAAGTTGTTTATGTGTTGTTTGCAAACATATATCAAGATAAATGATGGCCCTTTACATTCTTCCCAGGGCTCTGCCCTCAGTTTCCCAATATGATCTTCATGTCTGTTTTTTTACAAGTTTTTGTTTTTGAATGTGCCTACCCTTTGTTGTTCCTCCTGGCAGCCTGTGGGTCCTCTTCGCCGCCCCTTTTAAAGAGAGATTGAAAGCTCATCTAATCTGTGAGGCACTGCAATTTCACAAAATCCCCACCCAGCCTCTCTATATTCCTCAGCAAAGGGCTGCAGGCCATGGAGGGAGAATTCCACACCTTGGCTGCAGTATTAGCAGAGCCCTCTGGAGACTCTGGTCAGGGACAGGAGGGACTGATAATTATTTTCTTGTGTTTTCACTAAATGTACATGCACCAGGGAGCCAGGCAGTGATTTAGGGGTGTTGGGAGCTGATGGGGGGGGGGTCAGGGGGAGGAGCCACAGGCAGTTGGCCAGCTGGTCCCGCCCCTGATCGGGGTGTTGGGGGCCAATTGGGCCAGGCAGGCCGGGGGTGTGTGAGGCACCAATCAGGCTGGTTGGCTACCACAGTGCACGTCATAGCCACCAGTTTTTCTGGTCGTTCTGGTCATTCTGCCAGAATGGTCGCTGGACTTTTATATATATAGACGGGTGATGGATTTTATCAAATTCTTTTTCTGCACCTATTGATATGATCATGTAATTTTTATCCTTCATTTTGTTTGTGTGGTACATCACATTTATGATTTATGGATAGTGTACCAAACTTGTATCCCTGGAATAAATTCCAATTGATCATGGTGCATGATCTTTTTTAATGTATTGCTGAATCTGGTTTGCTAATGTTTTGTTGAGGATTTTAGCATCTATGTTCATCAGAGATATTGGCCTATAATATTCTTTCTCATGATGTCTTTATATGGCTTTAGAATCAGGATAATGCTGACCTCATAAATAGCTTGGGAGTCTTCCCTCCTCTGAAATTATTTGGAATAGTCTGAGAAGGATAGGTGTTAGTTCATCTTCGAAGGTTTGGTAAAATTTACCTGTGAAGCAATCTGGTACAGGATTTTGGTTTGTTGGTAGTTTTTACATTACTGCTTTTATTTCATTAATTTTAAACTGTCTATTCAGATTTTCTGATTCTTCCTGATTTAGTTTTGGAAGATTGTATGTTTCTAAGAATTTATTCATTTTGTCCAGATTGGTCCAGTTTGTTCGGATACAGTTACTCATTATATTTTCTTACAATTCTTTGTATTTCTGTGGTATCAGTTGTTCCTTCTCCTCTTTCTGATTTTATTTATTTGGGTCTTTCTCACTTTTTCATGACGAGTCTGGTTAAAGGTTTGTCAATCTTGTTTATCTTTTCAAAAAAGTCAACTCTAGGTTTCATTGATTTTTTTTGGTAGTTTTTTTAGACTATTTTGTTTATTTCTGCTGATTTTTATTATGTTCTTTCTTCTACTTGCTTTAGATTTTGTTTGTTGTTCTTTTTGCAGCTCCTTTAAGTGTAATGTTAATTATTTGAGATTTTTCTTGTGTGTTTTTTTAAATATATTTTATTGGTTTTTTTTACAGAGAGGAAGGGAGAGGGATAGAGAGTTAGAAACATTGATGAGAGAGAAACATCGATCAGCTGCCTCCCACACACCCCCTACTGGGGATGTGCCCACAACCAAGGTACATGCCCTTGACCGGAATTGAACCTGGGACCCTTCAGTCTGCAGGCCGACACTCTATCCACTGAGCCAAACCAGCCAGGGCAGATTTTTCTTGTTTTTTGACATAGGCCTCTAATGCTAGGAATTTCCCTTAGGACTGCTTTTGCTGTGTCCCATATAATTTGGATCGTCATGCTGTCATTTTCATTTGTTTCAAGGTATCTTTTGATTTCCTCCTTGATCTCATTGGTAACCCATTCATTGTTTACTAACATGCTATTTAGCTTCCATGTCTTTGTGTGTTTTTCAGTTGTTTTTCTTGTGATTGACTTTTAGCATCATTGTGTTTGGAGAAGATGTTTGATATGATTTAAATCTTCTTTAATTTATTGAGACTTGTTTTGTGCCTAATATGGCCTATCCTAGAAAATGTTTCAAGTGCACATGAAAATAATGTGTATTTTGTTGCTTTCGGATATCTAAAGATTAAATCTAGCTGATCTAGTGTGTCATTTAAGGCTGCTGTTTCCTTGTTGATTTTCTGTCTGGAAGATTTATCCATTGATGTCAATAGAGTGTTAATACTATGACTGTACTACTCTCCCTCCGTCCATCAAGATTTGCTTTATATATTTAGGTGCTCCTATGCTGGGTCCATAATGTTTACAAAGTTATACCCTCCTGTAGCATTGCTCCCTTTAGTATTATTATGTAGTGTCCTTCTTTGTCTTCTACTATAGCCTTTGTTTTAAAGTTTATTTTGTCTGATATAAATATTGCTAACCCAGCTTTTTTCCCCCTTTCCATTTTCATGAACTATCTTTGCCCATCCCTTTCCTTTAGTCTGTCTGTATTTTTCATTCTGAGGTGGGTCTCTTGTAGAAAGCATATATATAGGTCCTGTTTTCTTATCCATTCAGCTACCTTGTGTTTTTTTATTGGAGCATTTAAGCCATTTACATTTAAACTGATTATTGATAGGAAAGTATTTAATGCTATTTTATTCTATGTTCCTCTGTTTCTTCTTTTTTTCTCCTCCTTTTCCTCCTCCTCCTTCTTCTTCAAATAGGAAGACCTGGGCGAATAAAACCATTACAGGCGGTGTAGGAGGCAATCAGATGCAGGTGCCAGAGCAGAGCACTTTGCAGGGCTTTATTGATGGAGCACCAGTTTAAATTCAACCCACCCGGGGTGGCCATTTTGACATTTACCTGTTAATATCTCTGCCATTTGCTTACTTAAAAAATTAGAAATGAGAATAACTTTCACCAATTACAGGAAAATGATTATATAAAATCCATCATCAAAATACTGAATGACAAAACCTATGACTAACACGATAAGAAATAACAGATGATTCCCCTGAGTCTGTGAGGAGAAATTACTGAAGGTACTGAATGTCCTTCATGTAATTTAAGGAAACAGACTTCCATACCAGGAGGACTCCACATATCCTAGAAAAGATTCCATTTTATTTATTTTTAAGGAATGTTTAAATGCCCTCTATTCAAACCTTCATGTGATTTGTCCAGAGTTTATAGTTATTTTGCAGGAGGTTCTGTTTGGCAGGAGCTTCACCAACAAAGATGGAATCTCTGATGGTTTTGAAACATTCTTTGTTTGTTTGTTTGTTTGTTTGTTTTTATAGCCAAGAAATCCTAGGAGTAGGTATAGTAGATCCCTAGATAGGAATCTGTTATGCTTTCTCCTTCTTCCTCATCTCCTGGCATGATGGTGACAGTGGAGGAAGATGCAAGAGAAGCTGAGTACCTGAGTGTGTGCAGACCAAACTCTGCTTTTCTGAGGAGTTGGTTTCTCTGATTTTTACCAGATGTCTTAGAGGAACATTTTTCTACTTTTTATCTGTTATCCTCTCGCCTTTCTCTAAAACCCGTAGTATGGATAGAGGTAGTTATTTGTAGCATTGGGGTTGTTTGGGTGGGTTGTAGTAGAATGAGGCATGAATATGGTCATGGTTAAGGGCAATTAGCAAAGGGTACAGAAGTTAGTCTGGTGGGGAAGACAGAAATATTCCTGGTGCTGTCTTTGTTATCTCTTCATTTCAAACTTAGCTTCCACTTTGCCAGAGCTTTCTTTCTCAGACTGAATGGAATTTTACCTGTGGGACCAGTTCCCTGTGTAGCAGTGTGGGGATTTTATGAAAGATGCTGATTTGGAACCGTATATAGGAGACTGTTCTGATCAAAAACATATGCAAAGGGAAATTACTGCATTTGCACAGAAAAGGGGCTAAGCTTCTGGAGGCTAAAGATAAGAAAGAACATAACAATTGATTAATAAAGCATTTAACAGTCTGAATCCATTGTTATGGGTTTGTGTTTTGGGTTTGATTGCTTTTATTTTATTTTTTAAATATTTTTTATTGATTTTTTACAGAGAGGAAGGGAGAGAGATAGAGAGTCAGAAACATCGATGAGAGAGAAACATCGATCAGCTGCCTCCTGCACATCTCCTACTGGGGATGTGCCCGCAACCCAGGTACATGCCCTTGACCGGAATCGAACCCGGGACGACCTTTCAGTCCGCAGGCCGACGCTCTATCCACTGAGCCAAACCGGTTTCGGCTTGATTGCTTTTAAATAGTGATCAGTGATCAAAATGATGCCTTTGGTTATACTTTTACCAAAATAAAATAAAATAAAATAAATTATCACCATAAAAGCATATTTTATACTGTCAAAAAAGGCCAAGAGTAAATGTAAAGCAGTTTGCAAACTTTCTTATTAAACCACTGTTTATGGAAATTTGTCTTTGAAAACCTGTAATATTTATAAATTTTACCACGTAAGTAAAACAAATTACAGAAAAATATTACAAAATACCAAAAGATATTACAGAGAAAGTAAAAATTATCCAAATCCCACGACCCAAACACTGCTATAATTTACTTTCTTTATCTGTCTGCTCCTACCTTTTCTCTTCACTTCAGTGAGATCTCTAAGAGACCAAGGGTGCTAGTATTATTGTGTCCTCAGGCTTTCTTACAAGTGAACTAAGCACAAATCATTACTGATAACAGAGACATTACAGAGGCAAATTATTGTATTTTATTGTAATTATAGCCTCACTGTAGTGAGGTACAGATAGGTAGCTTGTCCCTCCACTCCATAGCCCACAGCTCTCAGTTTTCTCAGACCTTGTATCAGCTTTTGTAGACCATTCCCAATTCCATTCCCACTCCTAGCCCCCTCCATCCCCCTGAGTTGACATTTCAAACCTGACCTGTGCATAGATATTCGAAAGAAAAGCATGCATCATAGAACTCCTCTGCCTAAAACCCTCTGCTGTTAGAAACAAAAGCCCACTCCTAATCTAGACCTTCCTCATCCTCCCTCTTCCCCTTCCTCTCTCTGCACTCCCTCCACACTGACCACATTTCCAGTCTCCGAATGCTGTTTACTCCCACTCACCCTCTTCATATAATTAATTTCCATTTATCCTTCAGATATCCTTCAAATATCACTTTCAGCGGCAGGGTAGATGCTTTCAATGCTCATCAAAATAGTCCCCGTCACCCTGTATATGCTATATGCTCAGGCACCTTTCTTTCACAGGTTTTAACCAGGTGTGATATTACTTTTATACATGCGTGTGCTTATATGATGAATGTTTGCCTCTGGTTTTCCTGACCATTGAATTCCCAAGTCCAGCATTTATAGAAGTATCTTCCACAAATACTCATTCTTAAATGCCTACCTCATGTCAGGCATTATTGCAAACCCAGGCTTAAGAGCCCAGATTCCAGGAGGGCTCACCAGGAGTGGCCTTAGAAATTAAGAACGGGAGTTTTAGCTAACGGGCCTCTTCTTCTCCCTAATTTCCACATGTGAAATTGAAGTGCCCTGATCTAAGCAAGACGATGCTATATTAAGAGTTACTAATGATTGCAGCATGTAATGATCAAGTTATGATTTATTCATAAGATCATGGCACAAGCAACAAAAGTTATTGTTTAACTGTATGCAAACAAAATGCTATCATAAAATGGCCAGTTCTAAATGCACCGCTAAAATAACGATTTGAACTGTTTTGCAAACTAAACGTTCCATTTCTAATAATACTCACTGCCTAGGTTGCATTCTTTTCCAGTTATATTTTAAATCAGTATTTTAAGGATCAAGTTTTCTTAGAGAACTTAACATCTTAAGTCTTCAGAAAAGCTTCCCACATATGACAACTATAATGATCTATATTCTCTATGGAAGGCCACTGAGACACAGGCATAGGTAAATGCCTTACAAAGGGTGGAATGCTGGAGGGCCAGACCAGACACACACACACACACACACACACACACACACACACACACACACGCTAAGCCCCCGTGCTTCTGGTCTCCTTCCCCCACCTCCCTACCGCCCCCTCCCCACTCGCATCCTTCCCCACGACCCCAGGCCCCTCTTCCTCCATCAGACCTGAACCACTCGCCTGACAGAGGGCCGGCCTAGGACGGATACCGGGGGTCCTCCCGCGTACTGGCCAGGGTCGAGTTCAGGCTCCCCGGGAGGCGAGCGGTGTTCCGACCGCCCTCCTCTGCAAAGCTAGCAGCGCAGTGGGGCTTGGAGGCCTCCGGGTCAGAGAAGACATTCGCGCAGCCCGATGCCCGCAGCGCTGAGCGGGTCTGGGCGGACACGGCGCCGGCCAAGAGGAAAAAGCGTGGCTGCGCCCCCTGTCCGCGCCCCTCCGTCTGTCTCCCCGGCCCGCGCGCTCTCGGCCAGGCCTCCGGGGCCCTCCTCCCGCCTGCTACCTCGGCCGGAAGCCGGAGTTCACCGCCAGGGGGAGCGGGCAGAGGCCGGCGGGTGACCTCCTCCTGCCCGCCCCAGGACGCTCCGGGTGCTCTAGGCGCTTGGGCTGGTGGAACTGGAGCAGTTGAACCCCGGCGAAGGGATCCCCGGATTCGAGCTTTGGAATGCACGAGTTTAGACCATTACTAATGACAAACACCAAAACGAAAGCAGAAAAGGAACCCCCGGCCCAGGCCCACTTTGTCGGAGCTGCCGGCCCGGGTGGGTTACCGGGGCAGCTGGCAATGTCAAGAGCGGGAGGGAGGACGAGGAGGAGGCTCCTGGTGGCCACCTCGGCCCCGCGGTGGGCGCACAGGGGCGCAGGGATGGCCACCGCGCGCGCCGGACCCGGCCCTACAGAGCGTGTCTGGGAGACAGACGGGCTCCTGGCTTTAGCCACCGGTATACCCGGGGGCCGCTCCAAATCAGGCTTTGTTCCCGAGAGCACTCGTGGCGCTTCCCTCCATCCTGCGGCCCCACTCGTCACTCCACTTTTCCCCAGGAGAACGAGTGCCGGCGCAGTGGCCTCCACTTGGCCCGCTCCCGGGGTCCGGAGAGCCCACGGCCCTTGGCCGCCCGGCGGCGTTGCCGGCACCTAGAACAGGCGGACCGCGCCAGGCCCAGCCCGCGGCGCCCGGGTTCCTGGCACAAGACCCCCGCGCGCAGGGCGCACCGCCGCGGACAGCCACTTTGGTTCTGCCCATAGCCCCGGGTACCTTCAGCCTGGCCGGTGGGGTTGGGTCGCTGCGGCCGCGGCGAAACCCCGCTACGGATCCCAATCACCGATTCCCGCGCGCGGCCTGCGACGCTCCTCGGGTTACCCTGGGGCTGGCGTCTCTCGTCCCATCGGGCAGCTGGGGGACAGCGCCCTGGATGGCTGTGCCCGGAGACCACTATCAGATATCAATGATATCCTGAGATATCATTGACACACCTTCCTTTCATCGTGTTTTACACCTGACCTCTGCAGGTGCGGAGGATATGGTGACAATTCAAAGAAGAAAAAAAATCTTAGCTGTGCCTCCAGGCCCGCGTGCCCTTCTATCGGAGATGTAGTATTTATCTGTTCCCTGGAAGCCCTGACCGCAAAACAAATAAATGAGTGAGAGATGGGAAAACCTGGCAGGATTTCCGCTGGTCCCATCGCGAACTACAGGTCCCAGGAAGCCACGGCGCCGGGACGCGTGTCCACCCACCATCCACTGAGAGAAAGCCTTACTCAGCCGGCCCGACGCGCGCGGCCAATCCCCTCGCCGGGCACCTTGGACTGGAACCTGAGACGGATTCGCCCCCAGTGATGCTCCAGCTGCAGGAGCAACGCAAGTTTAGCATTGTCCCGAGAAAGAGGAGCAGGGCGGTTCTTGCCCGTTTCAGCAGAACGACTGTCCTTCAGCTGCACAAGCCCGCGCTCCGGTTGTGATTTTCCCGGGGAACGTGGAGACCCGCGCGCCTTGCCCTGCACAGCAAGCGACACCTCTTGGAGCCGTTTTTGCTGCTGCGATCGGCCAACGTGCCCTGACCCAAACCACAGCTCGTTCTGTCCATCTTTGATACCGCATTTATTCGTGGATTATTTGATAGTCCGTCTCGTAAATGTTTAGCATTTTGCTGCTTTACTACTTCTTTCTGGGGACAGTTCCAGCGTTTGCTGAGACCGGCGGAGAGAGGCGACTGAGCCCAGAGAAGAGTGAAGTATGGGGACCAGGGCTGAAAGCCGCTGTTGTCCTTCCTGCGCGCTACTTCTATATTCAGGCGGTGGATACATCCGGAAATAAGTAAGTTGAGAAACAGCTGCCTAACGATTTTTGGAATGCAGTTAAAGCTTACTGCTACTTCTTTCCAGTTTTATCCGCCCAAGAACTCCTTTCTCCACAGCAGTTTAAATTTCAGGATATTTGGGTGCTCTCCACATCTGGTTGTAACTGTCTTTCTCCATTCCAACCAATCTTTCTCAGAGCTTTCGAAATAATTCCGAATTAGCTCTTCTCCTAGCTATTTTCATAGGGATTCCCACGTAACTAGAGAGACAACCACTTTTGCATAACCTGTAATAAGGAATTTAGATCCAGTTGTTAGAAACTTGGTTTCATTTTTCCTTGGTGCTGGCCTCCGTTTCCAGGTGCACATCTGCAGGTAAACGTGCTTTGAAACTCAAAAAGAATAATCAAGCACTATTTGAAACCTTAGAGTTTAGAGGGAAAGTATATGTGTTTGCAACAAACGTTTGTTTCACTCCATTGAACTCAACAATTGAAATTTTACTCAAAACTTATGTCTAGAATTCACATACTTCTGAAATGATTGTCTTTTTTTAATTGCTCACCATGTATATTTGTAGGAAAGAAAAAAACCTTGGGAATACGTTTTCCAAAGCAAATAAAAGATATTAAATAGTATAATTGGAGAAACTAAATATAATCTTAAGAGCAAGAGCACTCACTCAAAAAAACCTTTCATACGATGTCACTTAGATGATACACTACCTACTGGCTTTTGCCCATGCTGGGCATGATTTATAATTTTTGTTGTTAATCCTCACTTGAGGATATTTTTTCCATTGATTTTTTTTTTTTGAGAGAATAAAAGGGAGGGAGGGGGAGAGAGATATAAGGGAGCCTCCTGAATGCTGGAATCTGCAACCCAGGTAAGTGCCCTTGACTGGGAATTGAACCTGCAGCCTTTCTGTTCATGGGTTGACTAACCACTGACAAACACTGACCTGGGCTATAATACTAATTTTTAACAGAATCGTTGAGAGAGATTTTTCAAAATGTTTTTAGAGGCACTATTTGATCACAAATTTCCATATGTGATGGACATCAAATAAATAGTAGGTTGATAAGAATATTTTTATATATGAAATGCATAAGTACATTCTGTGTTTACATAGATTAGTTTTAGTAACATATTCCCGTGCAATTTTCTAATGAAACTGTTTTATGTTATCTTGGCTATTGGCATCCTCTTCTTTTTAAAATCTCTGATCCATCAGATTCATTCTGATACTCAAAGTATAACAGAGAAGACAGTGTATGTTAGCGGGAGAACGTGAAGGAGAAGAGTAAGGTTCACAGACTGGACAGCATAATCTTTGTGCATTTGTTCCTTAAAATAATCTTTCTATATTATTCTTCTACCCATCACAGGTTCACATCTTCTCCAGGTGAAAAGATATTCCAGATTAAAATCTCGGCACCAGATGAGCAATTCACTAGAGTTGGCGTCCAGGTTTTAGACCGCAAGGATGGGTCCTTCATAGTCAGATACAGAATGTATGCAAGCTACAAGAATCTGAAGGTTGAAGTTAAATTCCAAGGTCAACATGTGGCCAAATCCCCATATATTTTAAAAGGTAATTTGGAACATAACTTTAAAACAACAATTTGAATACAATGATGCCTGTACTTTAATTTTTAAAAAAAGTTAGCATGATATTTTTTCACTGAAAGAAAAAAATAGACATTTTCTCCTTGAAAGCTAAATTGAAAGTCCTGAGGAAATGCAAGATTTGAATGGAAATTATAATTCACTAAAAAGGGAAGAACATACTAATAGAGAATTTGTTCCCTGAAGACACACATTAACAAGAATAATCAAGCTATATACAATATGGTCATAGATTACACTTATTTAATAGGAGGTATGTGACAGTAACTGATAAGCACTATTGAAATTTGACCACTTCAAGAAGAGAAAGAGCTTGAAGCAAAGGGGAGAAGTTAACTGTTGTTGTTTTTTCTTTGTTCCAATAGTATTTTTCTGGAGAAATTCTGAATATATATATATATGTATATATACTGCAGCTGCATTACCTAGAGCCATATCTTTCCATATCAATGGAGATAGTACCCTAACACAGTGGAAAAGCAGTGTATATACAGAGACACAAATTTTTCTTGTTCCCCACCTCCAATAAAGGCAAATTAAAAATATTTCCCACATTCCACCAGGACCACATGGTACAATATAAACCCTTAAAAATATTCCATTATTGACTACTGCCTGGGTCAGGTGGGAATCTGAAAATTATAGAAAGGAATGACAGTAAAATCTCAATTCAGATTCTGCTATATTTTGTTAGTATTATTTCTATAAACATATAATTAATTAATTACAATATGAATGAACTTTTTTTTTTTTTTCATAAAGGAGAGAGAGAATCATTGATCTGCTGCCTCCAGCACTTACCCTACTGGGCACTGAGTCTGCAACTGAGCCTGAATGGGAATCAAACTATGACCTCCTGGTTCATAGATGCTCAACCACTTAACCACACCAGCTGGGCTGAATGAACTGTTTTGAAGATTGCTCTTGTTTTTGTATAATTCTTAAAACAAACAAACATAGTAATGGTTCTTTGTTTACTTATATTGTTATTGATGATGATTTACTCATTGAGGAAAATACCTTAGACACTTTAAAAAACTGTTTTTTATAAGAGATCATTGAAATATTAATTTTATATCACTTTTGTCTTTCATCAAAAAAGACATACTCCTTTGATATATTTTTATAAATGTTTGCTTATTTTTTAAGTACACAAAACATAAAAAATAATGGACTGTAATAGCCACTGTGAGCAAAAATTAGTTACTATTGGCTTTCTTTAGAACTCGTGCAAAACAGATCTGAATATGAAAATATCACGACCTTACTGTGAAGAGCTGTCAGAACAGAAGACAAAATGCCCTTCCTAATAACCTCGGCAAAATCTGTGAAGTCGATAGTGGATAATGGATATTTGTTACGTGTTTCAAGTGCTGAGTGAAATTATTACTGTGTAATTTGTTGCTTGTGTGTAATTAGGGCCGGTTTACCACGAGAATTGTGACTGTCCTTTGGAAGATAGTGCAGCCTGGCTACAGGAGATGAACTGCCCGGAAACCATCGCTCAGATTCAGAGAGATCTGGTGCATTTCCCTACTGTTGATCCAGAAAAGATTGCAGAAGAAATCCCAAAGAGATTTGGACAAAGGCAGAGCTTGTGTCACTATACCGTGAAGGATAACAAGGTACAATTTGTGCTTGAGGTTTGCTTGTCTGTCTTAGTGATTTTTATTTTGACCATTTGGCTACAACTAGCTTTACTAAAAATCATTCTGAGGATCATTCTGATAACCTTTATCTCAGGGAAGCCTGCCAATACTTTTAGACTAATGTAATAAACATTCAATTACCTTTCAGGTTTATATCAAGACTCATGGTGAACATGTAGGTTTTAGAATTTTCATGGATGCCATACTACTTTCTTTGACTAGAAAAGTAAGTATTTCTTTTATATAAAATATAAATTTTTTTCTCAATATACAGTCAGCCCTCTAATTAAGCCCAGGTTTTAAAATGTAATTTTTCAAACTAAAAATAATAATCATATCAGAGGTGTCCTATATGGGCCTTATTATAATACTATTCTGAAGTTTTATGTCTTGTGGGGTGCCTGTGTTAATTTCCTAGGGCTGCTGTACTAAACTACTCCAAACTGGGTGGCTTTAAACAACAGAAATTTATTCTTTCACAGTTCTGGAGACTAGACGTCCAAAATCAAGGTGCCAGCAGGGCTGTGCTTCCTCTGAAACCCCCAGAGGAGAAGCCTTCTCGGCTCTCCCTGACTTCTGGCGGTGCCCAGCAATGCTTGGCATTCCTTGGTTTGCAGCTGCATCGCTCTAGTCTCTGTCCTCACAAGCCATTGTCCCTGTATGTCCTCACCTCTTTTTACAAGGACACACATTGATCAATAGAAGGCATTATACAGTGCCAGACGTGTTAGTAAGCTCTTTTCTTTGTCCTAGGTGAGGATGCCTGATGTGGAGTTTTTTGTTAATTTGGGAGATTGGCCTTTGGAGAAAAAGAAATCCAGTCCACACATTCATCCGATCTTTTCCTGGTGTGGCTCCACAGATTCCAGGGATATCGTGATGCCCACCTACGACCTGACGGACTCTGTTCTAGAAACCATGGGCCGGTGAGAGACGGGTCACACATGACCCTGAGCCTTGGTTTTTTCCCCCTTGGTGAGTTCTTTCCCAACAACCTTTGTGACGCGATGGTTTGGAGGGCAAATGTGTTGTACTTTCTGTCTTCCAGAGTAAGTCTGGATATGATGTCTGTGCAAGCTAACACGGGTCCTCCCTGGGAAAGCAAAAACTCCACAGCTGTCTGGAGAGGCCGAGACAGCCGAAAAGAGAGACTTGAGCTGGTTAAACTCAGCAGAAAACACCCAGAGCTCATAGATGCTGCCTTCACCAACTTTTTCTTCTTTAAACACGATGAAAGCCTCTATGGTCCCATTGTGAAACACATTTCATTTTTTGATTTCTTCAAGGTATGGCCTCATCTGTGACCAATCCTTTTTTGTTTTTCCAAATACAGTTGACCCTTGAACGACATGGGGTTGAACGGCACAGACCCATTTACAGGCTGGTTTTTCTCAATAAACAGTCAGCCCTCTATTTCTCCAGCTTTTGAGTCCATGGATTCAGTCAACTGCAGATCAAAAACAGTATTTTTATGTGAGGGTGGGAATCCACAGATGCGGATGGCCGGCTATGTGCATTGATCTTTGCCATTTTATATAAGGAACTTGATCACCTGTGGATTTTGGTATCTGTGGGGGGTCCTGGAACCAATCCTCCATGGATACAAAGGGACAACTGTTTGGGGGGAATCAAAAGTTAGAAAGAAAAAAAGAAGAAGAAGGAAAAAGAAGAAGTTATATGCATGATTTTGACAGTGCTGGAGTTGGGGGGGGAGTCCGTGTCCCTAAACCCCATGTTGTTCAAGGGAATACTGTATCTTCATTTCGGGGAGAGAAATTGAGGCCTATAACTGACAGGGACAGGAGAGATGAGCATTAAACTCAGTGACTCTCAGGGCATGGGACCCCAGGGACTGGTTCGGCAGCCTGGGTCTGTACTCAGTACCCAACCCTGACATTAAATATATATCAGGGAGCTTGGGGCCGGGGGAGAGCTATAATTTTTCACCCCAGTTGACCCCCAAGATAATACATTTCAGCTCAAAAATCTTTTTTTATTAATAGATACATGTGAGTGGTTTTACAAATACTTCTTCCCAGAGCCACAGCTTGACAACAGACTAAAGAAGATGTAAACCAGGTGTCTCTTAATAGGCCCCTGGTGGGGAAATGACTTGAAATCCATCCAAATGTCTGCGTGGGAATTCTTTCTGTAGCTAGAAGGTGTACTGCTCATGTTTCCCAGGGAGTGATCCTTTTTCCAGCAACTCCACTTTTCACGCAGTAGGACACTGCCCTGTTCTCTAGACCAATGAGTTGTTTTTGAAGTCCCATGTGGTGGTGAGAAAGGTGGGTAAGGCAAGTGATTAGTGAGCTCTGTCTCTGCTGTATATGGCCAAGTTTGTTTTTTGTTGTTGATGGGTCACATGGCAGCAGGTAGACCTAAAGAATTCCATAAGTTGAGTTGTCATTTCCATACGCATATCACAGAGATTTTTGAAATATGATTAAAACCAAAGAGAGCTAATACCAGCCAGCCATCCTCAGGGTATTCTGTCATGCCTTTGCTTTATTCCTATCTATTGAATTTGCTAGAGCTAAGGACTATTGATTAGCACAATGCTATGAATATTTTTATTCAGAGATGTACTTGCCTCAGAGCTTGTTGATTTCCTTAAGACTTGTGTGTGGCCACCTAATGTTTAAAAGGTATGGTTAACATGGTATAGAATGTGCCATCAGCAGGTGCTCACATGTGATTAATTAAGTAATAGGGAAATTACAGTCACCATAAATCAATCTTTCTTTAGGTTGTAGCCTGAGGACAACAGTTATTTATTATTTTATTGGCTGCTTCAACATTAGACTTGTGGTCTGTGAAACTTAGGAGAGCATCAAAATCAGCCTTCAACTCTAGAGCAGCACGTTACATAATAGCAGTTACTACATGGTGAAAGCAGTGGGCAAAATCTGGCCAGTTTATATCTGAAGACAGTGAGGCTGTTTGTGTGGAAAGGGGAGGAGAATAATGAGGATAGAAAAAAAGGAATGTAATAGAGGTTCTAACATTTTACTGCTGTTTCACAGCACAAGTATCAAATAAACGTTGATGGCACTGTCGCAGCATATCGCCTGCCATATCTTCTAGTCGGCGACAGTGTGGTGCTGAAGCAGGACTCCATCTACTATGAACACTTTTACAATGAGCTGCAGCCCTGGAAACATTACATTCCTGTTAAAAGCAACCTGAGCGATCTTTTAGAAAAACTTAACTGGGCAAAAGATCACGATGAAGAGGTAAGGTCAGTCTCCTTGTACCCCAATATCATAGCCTCCTTTATTTATTTTTAAAATATATTTTTATTGATTTCAGAGAGGGAGAGAGAGATAGAAACATCAGTGATGAGAGAGAATCATTGATTGGCTGCCTCCTGCAAGCCCCACAATGGGGATCGAGCCCGCAACCCGGGCATATGCCCTGACTGGAAATCGAACTGTGACCTCCTGGTTCATAGGTCAATGCTCAACCACTGAGCCATGCTGGCCCGGCTCATAGCTTCATTTTAAATGTCTGCTCAGTCGGCTCAGAATAGACCTTTACCTATAAATAGGAAGCCCCATGGGTAACCCAGTTCCATTCAGGATGAACACAGGTATTGTGGCTTGGTTTAACTGTCTAGTCTGCACATGAAACAAAAAGCTAAACCTTGGCTTTGACTATGCTTTCTCTTTTAGTCAAGTTGATCTGAGCCTCTAGCACTCCCTCACTTCTGCTAGGAACATAAGAAAGCTAGCCTGATAGAGGGAAAACTAACTGTGCTGTGGATTAAAATGAGGGATTGGAGGATGTGGAGAAAAAGGAACCCTAGTACACTGCTGGTAGAAATGCAGGCTGGTGCAGCCATTATGGAAAACAGTATGGAGTTTTCTCAAAAAATTAAATATGGAACTGCCATTTGACCCAGTGAACCTACTTCTAAAAATATATCCTAAGAAACCCGAAACACCAAATCATAAAGAATGTATGAACCCCTATGTTCATAGCAACACAATTTACAATAGCTAAGATCTGGAAACAGCCCAAGTGCCCATTAGTAGATGAGTGGATAAAAAAGCTGTGGTACATTTACACCATGGAATACTATGCACTGGTAAAAAAGCAGAATCTCTTACCCTTTGAGACAGCATGGAGGGACCTGGAGAGTATCATGCTAAGTGAAATAAGTTAGTCAGAGAAAGACAAGTATCACATGATTTCACTCATAATATGGAATCTAATTAACAAAATAAACTGATGAACGGAGTGGATCCAGAGACATGAAAGCATAGAACAGAGTGTAGAATCTCAGAGGGAAGGAAGGGGAGTGTGGGTGGGTGGAAGGTAATCAACCAAAGACCTTATATGCATAACCCATGGATGCAGTTAGTGGGGTGGGAAGGCCTGGGGCAGGAAGAGGAGGGTTAGGTGTGGGCTGGAGGGGGTCAATGGGAGGAAAAAGAGGACATATGTAATACTTTCAACAATAAAGATTTTTTTAAATCAAGCTTAAAAAATTCGGGATTGCAGGAAATAAACTTTGAAATCATTTCTGAAAAATTATAAGGCAGTGCATTAAGCTTAATCCTGCATTTACTTTACAAAGTCATTATTACTTCATTTAATGTATACCCTTTCTCTCCAAGAGAGACTTAATTCTAGAAGGTTTAATATGACTTCTCAAATGCTCAAGTGTTAAAAACCTCCTTTTAATTAAAACAAACATACTCTGTTAACTGTTCCCTGTACCAGGAAAGACTAACCCCAAAGATATTTTTCCCACTTAAATGTACTCTGAAGATCAGTTTTCCTATGTCTACATGGGGAAAAAATGTTTCATGAAAGGATTTTTTTGTTGTTGGTCCCGTAGGCAAAGAAGATAGCAAAAACTGGACAAGAATTTGCAAGAAATAATCTCATGGGTGATGACATATTCTGTTATTACTTTAAACTTTTCCAGGTCAGTATTTTCTAAGAAAATGACATCTAACTTGTAATTGATCATATTAGTAGTTAAGTGAAATAATATGTGTATTACTTATATAATATATGTATATATATATGTTAATATTTATATAAATAATATTTATAATATCTTTTCACTTAACAATGTCTGAAAATATATTATTTAAGGAGATAAATGTACCTCTGTGGGTGAAAATCAAGGACAAACATTAAATAATATTGAAAAAAGAAGAAAACCAAAGATTAGCTATTGGATAATGCTACAACATTAAAGGAAAGGTAATAATGTTAGAACTATGTGGTATTTGGTTAGGAAATTGGCATCTGATTCTGCAAAATTACTATGCATGGATTCATATTTTCTCTTTGTACAATATTACTGCTTGCTGCCTTACCATTTCTTTGTCTACATAGTGCAAGGTATGTTTAGAACTGTTGTGCTGACTCCATGTGAGCCATGATTTCTCTTAGAAATCATTTTCATGGACCTTAGCATTTAGGTATCATAATTAAAGCATATCTGAATTTGAAAGTTTCTTTAAAAATAAAAAGCAGTAGTAAGCAAGTAATTTGCTAACAATTATACTAGATATAAGTTAAGCTTTTTTTAAAAAAAAATCACAGAATTGCAGATATTGAGCCCCATATCTTAGGCTCTGCTACAAGACAAAGTCAGACTTTTTTCTGGTCTGCACTGGCCTCTTCCCCTTTATTCTAGAAGGTGGTGAAGGGATGGAGAGGGTGAAGGTGTAAACTGAAGGAGTAGGGGATTTACTATCTCAATTCCTGAAGATCTACAGGGTAGTAGTGTTCATTCACTCAACTCATATATACTAGTGCATAAGCACCTAGTCCAGAGCCTGTCACAGAAGGAGCATATATTGAATGAAGATGGTAACTGATTCTGTATAAGCCATGGTAGGTAAGACAAAAATAGCCTCTGTCCTCAAATTCTCAGTCTAAGGAAGATTATGTACACAGTTTTTTTTCCACTGCAATACGAAGGCAGTACAAAATAAGTTAAAAATCAAGTCATATAAATAAAAGATGAATAAGGAGAGATCCCCTAGAAATAGGCAGCCAGTGTCCAAAGGACAGCTGCCTCAAAAACTCTTGTGGGATGTTTAAGGGGAGTATGGTGGACCCTGCATATTGTCACTTGACACGTGTGAGTTTAATGGAACCATATTCTAGCAAATTTTAGCATATCTAATTTGGTAAATATACTTTAAGCATCATGTAAGGAATGCTTTTGTATTGTTGCTTATACAGGAATATGCCAATTTACAAGTGAGTGAGCCCCAAATCCGAGAGGGCATGAAGAGGGTAGAACCACAGACCGAGGATGACCTCTTTCCTTGCACATGCCACAGGAAAAAGGTAACCAGAACTAGCCAATGTCAGAGTAACAACTAACTTTGATCCAAGTCTTTATTCAGTCAGGCAATAATAATTTGCGTTTCTCCTGCAGCCTCCAAGCAATTTATTCTACCAGAGAGATCGATATAATAGATAATAACAAGGCAAAAGAAAGGGTGCTGAGTGAGAAGATGTAGGAGCTCCCAGCAAAGTAGACGGAGGTCTTTTTTTAATGTGGGAATTCACATCGTATGGCATTTGAATTTAGAGATAAAAAAATATATAACCATGATTATTCATCTTAACAAATTATTCATGAAAAGCAATCACTGTTGGTACCACCACATATGATTTTGTTTATAAAAGGCAGGTTCAGCCCTAGCTGGTTTGGCTCAGTGGATAGAGTCAGCCTGAGAACTGAAAGGTCCCAAGTTCGATTCCAGTCAAGGGCAGATGCCAGGGTTGCAGGCTCGTCCCTAGTAGGGGGCGGTGTGTAGGAGGCAGCCAATCAATGATTCTCTCTCATCATTGATGTTTCTATCTCTCTCTGCCTCTCCCTTCCTCTCTGAAATCAATAAAAAATATTTTTTTTATTATTGCTTATACAGGAAGGGAAAAAAAGGCAGATTCACATAGGGACTTGTCAGGCTAAAAAGGACCTCAGAGGTCATCCAGTAAATGCTTTCATTTAGTGATTAACCAAACTGATCCCAAAGAAGAAGTTAGTTCAGAATCAGCTAGCTGCATTACAGGAAAGCAAGGACAAAAAAATTCGTCTCTCATCTTCAAATTGTGTGCATGGTTGTTTTTAAAGACAGTGTGGTAGGAGAGGGTTGTTTTGATTATAGTTTTTTGTTTGTTTGAAGGAATGTATATTGTATAAAATTCTGATTTATATCTATAATATAATATATATTGACATTTTTAAGCAACATCATAATAGAGTTTTTGTTGTATTGGTTTTGTTTTGAGAACTTATTTGCTACCGAATAGCCCTTGAAAGTGGTATATCATCTACCAATGTTAACTCTTGTCAATGCTGAAAAGCCATAAAATTAGTTAAAGCCAGAGACAAAACCAATTGCCAGAAATGAAAGGTACCCTCTCACAAAGTTAGTGATTTGGTGTCAGAACACTTTGTGGACTCCAAATGAAACTGGGCAGCTTCCTCTCTCCGCTCCCTTTTTTTTATTTTTTTATATTTGTCTAAGTGTACTAAGGGCTGTCAAATGATTCTACTTATTTGTCGAAGTTAGGGGGCCTGGAATGACAGCTTTGTTTATTTCTTCTTCATTGTGTACCATACCCTGTCACTGACCATTCATAACGCAAGGCCCTTTACAGTTATACATACCCTTAGATGTTTGGGTGCTGCATCAGTAGTCCTATGAAATTCTACCTGTGGGTGATTCCAAAACCAGTTCTAGACCCTCTAAGTCTATAGCAGTAACTTGGCTTTTTTTTCCTTCTTTCATCTTTAAGGGAAAACAATTAATAGACTAATATAAGTCTTCCAAACTCATGTATGACTTCTTGATGGCTCTAAATATTTTGCTTCTTCATTTCAGACCAAAGATGAACTCTGATATGCAGAATACCTTCCCTTCAAATAATGGTGCTCTGAAGACTCTTCTTAACTGAAAGAAGAATGTTTTTTTAAAATATTAATTCTATGGACAATATAAAATCTGCTATGTGATTGTCTGGGTCATGAAGATCTATTTCTTCTTATTATGCAGTATTCCCATGACTGTCTTTTAAAGCACATTTTTAGAATTTTATAATAAAACCACTTTTATTTTAAAGGCCTGTGATATGCTAGTTATTAACTGTTTGGGTCAGTAAAAGAGGGGGAGTCTGGGTCCTGGACTCAGTGTGGAACATCACAGCAGCCACCAGCAACCCAGAAATGTGGTTTGCATGACAAAGCAATAAACCTCTGTCTTGTTTACACTATTACTTTGGATTTAAGTTACTCACAGCCAAACCTAACAAATACATCTTACAAGGCCTTTCATAATCTGGTCTCTGCCTGCATCTTTAATCAAATCCCTCATGACTTCCTAATGGTGTACTCTGTAACCCAGCAAAATAAATCCCTTTCCTTCTTTCAATGGCTTCTTACCTTGCTTGTGTATGCTTTCCCCTTGGTTGGCAATGCCATGACCCTCTCTTCTTCCTCTGGCTTAGATAGCCTTCAATGCTCATTTCAGGAATCACCCCTCTGAATCTTCCATCTGCATTTACCATGCTATGTGGCAGTGATCTAGTTGGTTGTCACTTTCCCTTACCAGATTTTAAGCAGCTTGACCACAGGGACCATGCTCTTCTTCTATTTAATAAAGTACCTCCAACTAGAAAGGCTCAATAAATATTAAATGACGACTGACCGGATGAAAATCACTTTGAAATGTGATTAAGAGAATTAAAAGAACTTGAAATCTAACACTGAACCATAATAAAATATTTTACAGATTCCTTTAATAGTTTCCCTTCCATCCACCTTACAGTTAAATAGTCTGAGAAATTGTGTTGTATCTTAAGTATGTAAACATAACATGTGACTGCAGCTTAAAAATAATTGTAAGAAGCCCGGCTGGCGTGGCTCAGTGGTTGAAAATCGACTTATAAGCCAGAAGGTCATGGTCAGGGCACTTGCCTGGTTGCAGGCTTGATTCCCAGTGTGGGGCTTGCAGGAGTCAGCCAATCAATGATTCTCTCTCATCACTGATATTTCTCTCTCTCTCTCCCTCTCCTCTCCTCTCTGAAACAAATATATTTTTTAAAATAATAATTATAAGAAAACACTCATGTAACTACTAAAAAGATTATTTTCTTGACAAACTAGTCAGACTCCTGAACCTTCTAGGTGCATAAGTGCACTTCCTTATAAAATCCAGTTTCAGCAAGAACCCTGCTTAGTCCTTTTAGCAAGAATCTTCCATCCTCTAGTGCAGTGGTCGGCAAACTGCGGCTCGGCAAACCATGGCTCGCGAGCCACATGCAGCTCTTTGGCCCCTTGAGTGTGGCTCTTCCACAAAATACCGACTTCTGCGCGTGGGCCACGAAGTTTCAATTGCACTGTACGTGAGCGCCCGCACGTGGTATTTTATGGAAGAGCCACACTCAAGGGGCCAAAGAGCCGCATGTGGCTCGAGAGCCGCAGTTTGCCGAACACGGCTCTAGTGCATTTGGTCTTAAATTTACTGAAAATCATTGAATTGAACTCTTAGAGTGGATTTTATGGCATGTAAATAAAGTTTTTAAAAGCATAGCTAGAAAATTAGGAGTCAAGAAATGTTGATTAAGATTTGTAATTCAGATCCTTTTTTACAGCTGCATAGTATTCCACTGTGTAAAAGTACCAGTTGTTTAATCCACTCATCTACTGATGAGCACTTGGGCTGTTTCCAGAACTTAGCTACTGTAAATAATGCAGGATCTCTTACCCTCTGAGACAGCATGGAGGGACCTGGAGAGTATTATGCTAAGCCAAATAAGCCAGTCAGAGAAAGATAAGTATCACATGATCTCACTTACATGTGGAATCTAATGAACAAAATAAACAGTTGAACAATAAAGCTCCAGAAACATTGAAGCATGCAATAGACTATTTCAGAGGGAAGTGGGGGGGAGGGGGAGTGTGAGCAGGAAGAGATTAACCAATGAACTTAAATGCATATATGCACAGCGGTGGGCACACAATAGTGCAGGAAAGGCCCGGGGAGTAGAAGAGACTGGGGTAGAGGGGTTAATGGGGGGGGGGGGGGGCAGGCATCTGTAATACTTTCAACAATAAAGATAACTTAAAAAAAAGATTTGTAATTGCAGAAAATGCTTGAGATAAATGACAGGTGGTTTTCTGGATTTTATTTCCTTACATGTTCTCTGGCAGAAAAGAGGACAGTTACCAACCACACTGGGCTTAGGGAAGATTCATTCATTCAAGAAGTATTGATTTGCCAGGCACTAGTCTATGTACAGGAGATTCAGGATAAAACAACAAGAACAAAAGCCCTGCCTTCGTGGAGAGTTTGCAGTCCAGTAAGAAGACAGATACTTCATAGTACGTTAGGTGACCAGGGTAGGAGGATAGAAACTGGGTGATTAGGGAAGGCCCGAGGGGAAATGATACCTGAAGACACGTGGAGCTACTGTAAATAGCGCAGGATCTCTTAGTACAGCCTGTGGGGACACTGAGAGGAGGGACCAGCCGGTGGAAAGCCCTGTAGGGGGCACGGATGGTGGGTTTAGAGAAGCCTAAGGATGGCAAAGAGGCCCCCCGTGCCTAAAAGATTAGTAGGAAGCAGACCTAACCAGTTTGGCTCAGTGGATAGAGCATCGGCCTGCTGACCGAAGGGTCCCGGGTTTGATTCCGGTCAAGGGCATGTACCTTGGTTGCCGGCACATCCCCAGTGGGGGGGGGGGGGGGGGGGTGCAGGAGGCAGCTGATCGATGTTGCTGACTCTCTATCCCTCTCCCTTCCTCTCTGTAAAAAAATCAATAAGATATATTTTTTTAAAAAAGATTAGTAGGAAGCAGAAGAATAAGAGGTGAGGCGGCCTTGGCGCTCACTGTGACGCCTTTGGCCTTTGATGACGGGCCAGGTGAGAAGCCTGCGGAAGGTTTTGAGCCCAAGCGCTGACATTTCAACCGGGTCTGGTTGGCCTCTGAGCCGATAACCTAGTGACGAGGTGGGGGAGCGTGGGAACAAGCGGTCATCCGGCTGTTTCAATAACCCAGGCTAAAACCATGGTTGGAGCTCGGACCGGTCTGGTATGAAGTGTGAGACGGGGTTGGATTCTGTCTATATTTGCAAATAGAGCCAACTGGACCCACGAATGGTGGGGAGTGAGAAAATCAGAAGTGCCACCGTGCTTTTTGGACCTGCGTAACTCCTAATGGCGTAGCAGGGATGGGGAAGGGTGCAGGGTGGGACAAGGTGGCGGTGGGCAGCGGCCCGAGGTTGCCCGTCAGCCACCTATGCGTTCGCGTGCACACGTGGCCCGGTCCCGGCGGGCGGCGGCGGCGGCGGCGGCGGCGGCGGCGGGAAAAACTCCCGCTCCCAGCGTGCCCCGCGTGCCTTCCCCGCGCGCCCGGGGGCCGGGCCCTGCGCGCGCAATGCCCCCGCAACCGAAAACTCCCTGATAAGAAAACAGCAGAACCGTTCCCTAGCGGCCGTTAAAAATTTTCTCTCGGGAGATGGAAAAGAGCGGGTAAGAACGCTCACGGGCCCACTCTCCCTGGCCCCGGATAGGGGTCGGGGGGTGGGGCTGGGACGCTCTCGCGGCGGGGGCGGACTCTCTCCGGGAAGAACAAAAGTGCTTTGGCGCTTCCCTCGAATAGTTCTTTAGGCTCGGGACTGCCGCCTCTCGGGAGAGCCATTTGTTCGGCCCACGGAAGGGACGTCGGTATAAAGTGTGGCCCTGGGGGTTTTTGTGCGCGCCCTGGGGGGAAAAATCCTACCGGGGAGGGAAAGAAAAGAGCACCATAGTTTGTCGGAGACTTGTAGCCGTGCGGGGGATAGAACTCGGGAGAACAATAGTACCGCTCTCTTCTTCTACCCGGCGCAAAAAAAAATATATATATATATA
>NW_005871081.1:8068609-8099927 GCF_000147115.1 Myotis lucifugus
GTCCTGGGACCGTGCAGTGTTTCCCGAGGGCTCCGGGACGTGGGCTCCAGTTCTGGACAACAGACCGACCGTCCATCTACAGGAAGGGAGTAGAGTTTTCCTGGAAGCCAAAGCCCAAGTTGTGGAGGAATGGTGGAGCGTTCTGGGTTAGCATAGTGGGCTGAGTACACGTATCTGACTCCACTCCCTCCTGAAATTTCACTAGAGTTACAGTAAAGGGATTTTTTAAAAAAAGACAAATCCAGCCTAACCAGTTTGGCCCAGTGGATAGAGCGTCAGCCTGCGGCCTGAGGGGTCCCGGGTTCGGTTCTGGTCAAGGGCATGTACCTTGGTTTCGGGCACATCCCGGGTGGGGGATGTGCGGGAGGCGGCTGATCGATGTTTCTCTCTCATTGATGTTTCTGACTCTATTCCTCTCCCTTCCTCTCTGTAAAAAATCAATAAAATATATTTTTTTTAAAAAAGACAAATCCACAAGGATGGTGAGAAAGGGGAAAGGAAACAAAGCAATCAAATACTGGGCACTAGAAAGGAAATGTCTTAGCACATCTGAGCTTAGTTCTGAACCAGCAGCCGGGAACACTGTGGAACAGTCTTCTATAATAAGAAAAGCGTAACATGCTAATTAGACCAGGCAGCCAGACGACCTTCCAGACAAAGCCGGGGCTGCAAGGGCCGAGCCCCTTGCACAAATTTTGTGCATTGGGCCTCTAGTTGTATATAAACCGCAAACATCTTAAGACTGCACAGAAACTGGCCGTGAAAGTCATGGTGCTGAGGATGGATGTAGAGGGCTTAGGTAAAGACTTGGGTAACATCTATTTGAAAACGAATTAGATCTGGATTTCTTTTCCCATTCACACCTTTCTCCCATTATCTTGAGAATTAAACAGAGGACTTCCGGCACAGTTAATTATGGGGTTACGTTTATGAAAACGGACACTGCTTCACCCTTCTCCCACTCAAATCCCAGAACTTTTGCAGTCAGGCTAATACCCTTCAGGCTCAAATAAGAAAATTTTTCTACACACACCTACACATATAAGGGAAAATAATAAATTGAACACAGTGGTGGCTGGTGGGAAAGTGTGAGGAAACAACTATATACATAATTGTTCTTTTAAAAGTTTGTACATGTGCATATATTACCCATTCAAAAATAAAATGCATTCTTTACAAAATTAGTCACAAATGAATATACCCTTTGACACAGCAGTTCCTCTGTCATAATTTATATTATAGATATATTTACACACGTGAAAATAAAAGTACAGTGCTACTCATTGCAATACTATTTTAGCAAGAGATTAGAAACAGTCTCAAAATTCATTAACAGATGGTGAAATAAATTATGTTTAACCCTTCCTTGGAATATTCTGCAGCCATAACACAACGAAAGATGCTTATTATATAAAGAAAAGAATAATCAAGTTATAAAGTGTGTGTGGTGGGGGTCAAAGAAAGATATCACCAGTTTATAAAAAGAAAAAGGAGGGGTATGTGTACATATAAAGTATCTAGAAAAATATGTAAGAAATGGATAATATTGTGGTGCCTTTGGAGAGGAGATCTTGGTGGCAAGACAACAGTAGAATGAGGGAAACCACTGTATATTTTTGGTATCTTTTGAACATATCCAGTGAATTAAAAAATGTTAATGGAAAGAAAAGATGAATAATGGAGTTCCTGATGTTGATAATATCCTGAACAATAAAAGGTTTTTTACAGTAGTAAGGAGTGCTGGGTAACAACCCTAAACTCTCAGTGGCTTCCAACATGTCATGGTTATTCAGTGGTTTAGATCTGATTAGCCCGCACTCCAGGCTTTAGTTTTGGGTTCAGATCTGCTCCATGTGTCTTCATTCTGGGGCCCAGGCTTAAAAAACAAAAATACCTGGAGCATGCTTTACTCATGGCTGAGGGTGAGAGTTTCTGGAAATTTGCCCTTCTCCTGCTCATAAAAGGCACATTGAACCCTTTACATATATTCTGTTAAAGCAAGTTCCTTAGCCAAACCCAAAGTCAATAGGGTTGATATACACTCTTCCTATTGGGAAGTTCTGCAAAGTCACATAACAGATGGTGTGGGTAGATACTTTTGCATGGTGAGAGGGAGCAGTGAGAACAATGGTGAAGGAAATGGGTTAATAGAAATATGCTGTGAAATTAAGTTAAAGATAGTTGAGAATAAATATGCTTAGAATATATCTATATATATCAACATACAGCATCCTCTTTTGATAAGAATTTTCTCAGAGCTTCCATTTTAAGGTAACACATTGGCTTTGTATTATATGACATCTGTCAGCCCCACACCTGGCCCTATAACCTATTCTGAGTCCCCATAGGAACTTAATTATTGAAAATAATTAATGCATATGTAAAGATAACCAGTTCTTAGAGAAGTAGTTCTAAATGTGTTTATTTCAGCTACTGAATGTGTTCATTTATAGTTCTTGTATCATATCCATGTGTGCCAACCCACCTTTCACAATAGGATCTTCTTTTCAGGGAGATGTCCTTTGCTCCTCAGATGTAATGCACTTTAAATTTGTTATTCAACAGTGAAAATGAGTCATACAGAGGTAATACATATTTTTATATGTTCTGCATCTTCAAGATTCTTTGATGTTGTTTGGTAGTCATATGGTTTCCAGAGTAATTTTCTTATTTTCAGCTTGTATTGTGAGCAGCAGTATAGCACTAATGGTTAAAAGTAAGGACTTTAGAGCAGACTGCCTAAGTTTGAATCCAGCTAGTGTCTATATATAATCTTGGGCATGTTACTTAACCTACTGTGCCTCAGTTTCCTCATCTGTAAAATTGAGATAATAATAGTATTTGCCTCATAGTATTATTAGGAAGGTTAAATGTGTTAATAACTATAAAAAACTTAGAATAGTACCTGACACACAATAAGTATTTAACTATTAGCTATTATTAATAGCATTGCTTTTAAATCAGAGACTGTTACATGAATCATGGATCTTGAAGAACATTTAGTTATTCAGTTGTCTGAATAGGCAAGGAAGTAATTTCTGATCTCTTTATTCTTTTGAATTCCAGGTTAAATTGAAAATACCTTTTGGGAATAAATTACTAGATGCTGTTTGTTTGGTACCTAACAAGAGCTTAACATATGGAATAATTCTTACACATGGAGCTTCAGGAGATATGAATCTTCCTCATTTGATGTCACTGGCATCCCATCTTGCATCTCATGGTTTTTTTTGCCTGAGGTTTACCTGTAAAGGCCTTAATATTGTACATAGAATTAAGGCATATAAATCAGTTTTGGTAAGAAATTTTCTTTGTATTTACTTATAACAAAATTCTGTTAAAATTCTTAACAAATTTAAGACAAATTTTGTTAGCAGTCATTTGATTTAATTTAAATATCTTTAAATGAGTTTTCTTAGAAACTCAGCAGTGTCTGAAGTTTCCATGGAGATTAGTGCTCACATCACTCCGTGATACTGCCAGTGAAGCTACTTCTGATGTAATTTTCTTACTGGAATTATATAACTTTAGAATACAGCATGGTTTTTCTATATATGTTATTGGGAAACTATAAAATCCCTGTATAACGTAAATCTGAAATTTCTTTTATTTTTTATTGATTTTGACAGATAGGTGTTCCACTTATTTATGTATTCATTGGTTGATTCTCATATGTCTCCTACCAGGGATCAAACCCGCAGTCTTGGTGTATGGGGACGATGCTCAAACCCGCAGTCTTGGTGTATGGGGACGATGCTCTAACCAACTGTGCTACTTGGCCAGGGCTGAAATTTCTTTTAATCCAAATTACTCTAAGCTTGCTACGTTTTTCAGAGCTTTAAATTAAGATGTTAGTATTATTATCAAATTTTGTATTACTTGGAAGCTTTTACTGGCATATCTGTCTATATCTTTCCATCTATATATATATCTTGTTCTGTAAAGGTATTTTAATGTTGGACTTCTTTAGACTGGTGAAATGGTTTTTTTTGCTTTACATATTTGCCTGTATTACCCAACATGATTTGACAGTGAAGGCATCACCAGAAGAGCAAAGAATTAGTTACCTCTTTCAAGAAGAATCTCTTAAGAATTTGTGGTTGTCTTTGCAAAGATTTTCATACATTTCAGTAATGATGAGAAATATATGTTGATTTTCCCAATGGAATGTTTTATAGAAGAATTGATAATTTTTTGTTGAATTTTTTTTTTTTTTTTTAGAGTTACCTCAAGACCTCAGAATACAAACTTGCAGGTGTTTTCCTTGGAGGTAAGTTACAATACTTGTTTTTAAATATAGGACTAGGTCATTGAGAATTAAAATAGATTACAGGAAGCAAATTTAAGGATTTTTTTGTTTTGTTCTGGAAAGTCACTTACTTGTATGACATCAAAGTACTTTATATATTTATAGCAAATTTAAACCTCATATATATGTATTATAGCCCAAAGATTTCTCCTTTTATTTATACATCTGGTTCACCTCTCATATGATTCCTTCATGAGGATTTTCACAATCCTTCAGAAAAATAATTCCTTTCTTTTAAATTGATTTAGGATTAATTTTTACCTCTTCACAGCTTATAAGTTTCCATTATGACTTGCTATTTGCCACATTTTAGAGTTAATTTGTTGATAGACAAATACGATGGATAAACTAAATGAAATTTAATTTGCCACATTATCCCCACTACTTTGTGAATGTTTATACTTCAAACAACTTAATTTTAATTGTTTTTTAGGTCGTTCAATGGGCTCAAGAGCAGCTGCTTCTGTAATGTGTCATATTGAGCCAGCTGATGCTAATGATTTTGTTCGAGGTCTCGTTTGTATTTCTTATCCACTGCACCATCCTAAACAGCAGCATAAACTTAGAGATGAAGATCTCTTTCGCATAAAAGATCCTGTACTATTTGTGTCAGGCTCAGCAGATGAAATGTGTGAAAAGGTGAATTACAACTTGATATTTTTGTGCATGAGAGAGCAAGAAAGACAGATATGTTGGGAACAATGTATTACCTGCAGCAACCAGTCTTTTTACTGGTAAAGAGATGCTGATTTGACTAATTCGAGTTGTGCATTAGTTGCCCTGTTGCTTTGGAGAACCTAAAATAAGCATGATGACAAAATTAATCTCCCTGTAAGAATTGGTAAATGGATTAACTTTTTACTTGGGAAATGATTAATCTGAATCTTATGAGTTGGGGATTACTAGACTACATTTGGTTTATCATTTCAACTTTCAAGCAGATTATCCAATTTTTTATAAAATTGACTCTTGAGGAAAAAAATAGTAACTTGTACATATTAGTAAATATCAGTGTATTTCTTAGCCTTAGAGCATATAATTTCTTTGGGGAAAATATTTTTAGTAGATTTTTTTGGCTCTATAATTTAATTTTTATCATCAACATTAAATGCTTGATCTGTTCTGTAGTATTGCTGTTTCTGAGAGATGGGGGACTTCCGGCCACTTCA
Organism: Myotis lucifugus; assembly: GCF_000147115.1. Lineage (NCBI taxonomy): Eukaryota > Metazoa > Chordata > Mammalia > Chiroptera > Vespertilionidae > Myotis > Myotis lucifugus. The sequence continues at coordinate 8,074,088 of NW_005871081.1, forward strand.
GTAGACATTTCCTTGCACATTCCTTTGCCTTAAACGTTGTTCGTAGAGTAGGTATTTAATGAATATTTAGTGAATGGATGCTAGTATAGGTGGGGCAGAAGAGAGAGGGTATTTTTATTAGACACAAATAGATCATTAGTCTAGTATCCTCTTCTTTTTTCCTTTAGAACTTGTTGGAGAAAGTCGCACAGAAAATGCAAGCTCCTAATAAAATCCACTGGATTGAGAAGGCAAATCATTCCATGGCAGTGAAAGGACGGTCAACGAATGATGTTTTCAAAGAAATAAATACACAAATTTTGTTTTGGATTCAGGAAATCACTGAAAGGGACAAGAAATAATTGTCTTTAATTAAAAGCCATGTTATTTTGAATACAAATACAGTTAATTTGATAAAGAACAGCATAACTCAGCATTATGAGGTATATTTTCAACTAACTTAATGTTCTTTAATGTTCCCCCATTTATAAAACATGTTTTAATTGTGAAATTGATGTATTTTACAAAATGTGTTTTGAAAGCATAGTTCTATAAAGATGATGCACAAATGTTGAAGACAGTCTAAATATAATTTATTTTTATTAATATAGTTAAGTTTGAAAAAATTAAACATTTGCATTTTTGTTACAGTGAAACTTTTGTCATTTCTTTGCAGTTGAGAAAGTAATTTTGCAGAGGAGTGTCATCTTTAAAAAAGGAAAGCAACACTCATTTTACTATAGTAAATTTAGTCACTAATTCAGGCCCTCAACAATCTCATCTGTATAATTGCAGAAACCTAATTGATTTTCCTATTTCATTGTCTCCTTGCTTCAGTAAGCCACTTGATACCTCCAACTCAAAAACTTGGGAGATGTTCAAAGGTGATTATTAAGGTTAAAGTCCTTAATTTAAGGCCCTGCAAAATAGGCCCTATCAACATTTTAGCCTCATTTTCCCCATTCTCTAAACCTATACACCTTGTTTATAAATAAGTGAGGCGTGCGGCCTGTCAGCCGTGAGTTTGACATACCTGCTGTACACAGTACTCTAGGTAACATGGACTACACAAATATCTCTCCTTGGAACCCACATAATATCTTGCTCTTTGATGTTAATCACACTTTGTCTTCTCAGTAGGTTATTAACATATCTAATCCATACCACTTAAATTACATACTCGTTTAAGTCAGGGAATAGTTTTTACTCACCTTTGTATCTATAAAGCAGTTTTTAGTTACTTATTGAATGACTTATGCTTTCATTATTCAATAAATATTTGTTGTAGTGACCTATATGATATTCACAGAATTTCTAACCGTTATGAGCAATCCTGATTTTATATTGTTATTCACACGCCTATAATTGGGACTTTTTTCCTGGTACATAAAGAATAAAAACCTAGTTCACAATGTTTAAATAGCTCAAAGAATGTGACATTAATCAATATAGATTTTTTAAAACTTCAGTTTTTTTCCTAAGTGTTTTCCTGTAGTGTCTATTACTCTTAGTAATGTGATTTCTCTGGTGTTCATTATTTTTTATTGTCTATGATTTTTTAAAATAAATTTAGCTTAACATTTATTTTTTAATAACCTAAATTTATTTTATTATTGATTTTAGAGAGGATGAGAGAGAAACATTGATCAGTTGCCTCCTGCTCATACTCCAACCAGGGATTGAACCCACAATCTGGGTATGTGCCCTGACTTGGAATTGAATTCACCATCTTTTGGTGTACAGGATAATACTCCAACTGAACCACACCAGCCAGGGTTAGCATTTACTTTTAATTCTTCTCACTTGAGACTGACATGAGAAGTCTCCAGTGCAAAGGACAGAAGTGTTTCGTTTGTGCTGAAAACTAGGTAATTGTACTTTTATTAGTAGGCAAGGAAATTAAGTAACAAATATGAATGACAGAGCCCTGGAGGGGGATACCCTTTACCTCTGCAAACTTAAGCATCAGCATGAGAGTTACACAGAAGTTCCTTTTCAGTTTTTATAAGAGCTATTCAGTGGTATACTAATAAAGGTTCAGTGCCATAAGCTCTGAAAAATCTAAGGAACTAGAGAGTAAAGTGTTAAAACATTGAATCCCCTTTAAGGTAGTAACATTAAATGAATTAGAGAATGCCTGCCATAGGCAAGAGATTGTTTTGCCAGTTGCATTATTATTTCATAGGAAAAAATTTAAAAAATCACCCTATGTAGGTGAAGAGTCAGAGGGTGTACTTTACCCTGAAATCCAGAGGAATTGCTGAAATTTTTTCTAGAAGTAATGAATGCCTACCATGTATTCTACAAAGATATTCTTTGCAAAGATAACCCCAAGATAACAGTTAAACCTAAATTAAGCATGTAACTACCTGGAGGCTATGGTCCAGTAGACTGAAAGACTGTAAACTCTGACATTTAAAATGTGCCTTTGATCTTACTGTCTTTCAGTAAGATCAAAGGCACATTTGACTCTGGGACAGTAAGAGCCCCAAATATCTTCCTTGCACTCAAACTTATGTGACCAAAGAGGCCTGAACACTATTTATAAAGAGTAATATTTCTTTCCTCAACTCACCTTGAATAAGTGAAGACTAAGAATTATATCTTCAAAGGGAAAATCCAAGGTAGTGTTAACATTTTCATTAATAGTCCATACTGTCACTACTTTGTGACTGAAATTTGAGGAAAAAAAAAGTGAGCAGGACTTACACTGCCCCACCCTATTTCTGACAACAGGACGCATCACAAGTAGTAGCTACTTCTTGGAATCACCGGCCAGGGTGAAAAGGAAATTTGCCTGGAGACCATGGTAAAATCTAACTTTGGTTTTCAGCATAATGGTAGATTGTTGAAGAGGAACAACAGACCCATCCAGTAAAAGGAAATATAAAAGTAGGTGCTTTAAAGTTAAAAAATAATCTGCAGACCCATTAGAGACAAGCTCTCATGTCCTACATAACAACGAGGTATACTACTAATAATAAATTATTTGGCATTTATCTTAAATTTAAACTAGGTCATCTAGCTTTGTTTTTTTCTAAATCTGGCAACCTTACATTTTTATTTTCCTGATTAGAAAAAAAGTATAAAATGTACTATTCCTAGTGGTAATAGGAAATGGTATGTCCAGTCAATTTTGTTCTACATTTGAATTATCGGGCAGTGATAACTCACCTATACTACCCTTAGAATTGTGTTTCTTTTTGTGAAACTAATAGAGGATTATTTAAAAATTTTTAGCCCTAGCTGGTTTTGCTCAGTGGATAGAGCGTTGGCCTGCCAACCAAAAGGTCCCAGGTTCGATTGCAGGCAAGCCCATGTACCTTGGTTGTAGGCTCCTCCCCAGCCCTGCCCTAGTCAGGGCATGTGCCGGAGGCAATCGATGTTTCTGTCTTTCCCTCTCTCTTCCACTATCTCTAAAAAATCAATGGAAAAATATCCTTGAGAGAGGATTAACAATAACAACAAAAATTTTTTAAGTAAAAATTCTATAGCACCACACATCTCATTATTGCTAAAGTAAATTGCTATGAACACAGTTAAACACCCACTCTGACACCTAACTTTATTTAATCACTGCTGCCCTTGATAAGATACTGAGAAGCCCTAGAAATTTTTTTTCTGGCAGAGTGCTGCATGTGGTTATGAGATGAGGAGGACTTCAGAATGATAATTTATTTCACATATTTAAAAATGTCAGCAATTTTTTTAATTTTAAAAGCTGTGATGCCGTAACCGGTTTGGCTCAGTGGATAGAGCATCGGCCTGCGGACTGAAAGGTCCCAGGTTCGATTCCGGTCAAGGGCATGTACCTTGGTTGCGGGCACATCCCCAGTAGGGGGTGTGCAGGAGGCAGCTGATTGATGTTTCTAGCTCTCTATCTCTCTCCCTTCCTCTGTAAAAAATCAATAAAATATATTTAAAAAAAAAAAAGCTGTGATGAGTGGATTGGAAGATAATACATTTTGAACTTATAGGACCTTCTAGACCTGGACTTCTCAAAATGACTGGATGCCAATTTTCTTTATTTTAATTTTCCTAGGAGTTATTTTTGAGATCGTGCTCATAAAGATTTGACTTGGTTTCAGAAAAAGTTTGCACTTCCAGAAAAGGGTAGTTCAGATGCCCAGAAGGTAAGAAAAAAAAAATGGTTGATTTCTTTCTCTCCTATTTTTCAGTGTCACATACAGATAACATAAAATTATGGAACATTATGGAACTTTGATATTGGGATTATTCTAACATTTTATTATCTCCCTTTTTAACAATATGTTTTTATTGATTTTTAGAGAGAGGAAAAGAGAAAGGAGAGAGAAACATCAATGTGAGAGGGAAACATTGATCAGTTGCCTCCTGCAAGCCTCCCACTGGGTATTAAGCCCACAATCTGGGTATGTGCCCTGACTTGGAATTGAACCAGCGACCTTTCAGTGCACAGGATGACGTTCAACTAACTGAGCCACACCAGCCAGGGCAAAATTATAAAACTCAACACCAAAAACAACACTTCAATTAAAAAAATGGGCAAAGAACCTGAAAGACACTTCTCCAAAGAGGACATACAAATGGCCAATAGACAAATGAAGAGAGACTCAATTTCACTGATCATCTGAGAAATGCAAATTAAAACCACAATGAAATATCACCTCACACCTGTCAGAATGGCTATCAATAAATAACAATTATTGGGGAGGATGTGGAGAAAAAGGAACCCTTGTGCAGATTGGTGCAGCCACTGTGGAAATCAATATGGAGACACTTCAAAAAATTAAAATTAGAACTGCCTTTTGATCCAGCGATCCCAATTCTGGAAATTTATCCAAAAAAACTGAAACACTAATTCAAAAGAATATAGTCACCCTTATGTTCATTGCAGTATTATTTACAACAGCCAAGATTTGGAAACAGCCAAGTGCCCATCAGTAGAGGAGTGGACAAAAAAGCTGTGGTACATTATCATAATGGAATACTACTCAGAGGTAAAAAGGAAATCTTACCCTTTGTGAGAGCATGTATGGACCTGGAGAGTATTATGCTAAGTGAAATAAGTCAGAGAAAGAGAAGTACCATATGATTTCACTTATCTGTTATCTAATGAACAAAATCTATAATAATAAAAGCATAATATGATAATTAGACTGGATGACCTTCCCCGCGAAGCCAGGGCTGTGAGGGAGGCCGGGCCAGGGGAAGAAAGGCCTACTCTTGAATGAATTTCGTGCATCGGGCCTCTAGTAAACAAAATAGAAACAAATTTATATAAAGAACAGACTGACAGCTGTCAGAGAGGAGAGGGTTGTGGGGGAGCTTGGCTGAAAAAGTGAAGGGATTAAACAAAAAAAAAAGGAAGAAATAGACACAGGCAACAGAGTCAATATTACCAGAGGGAAAGGGGGATGAGGTGAGGTAGATGAGGGTTAAGGGGGATAAATGATGATGGAAGAACTGACTTGGGGTGGTGAACACACAATATAAAATTATGTATTGTAGAATTTTCTAAAACCTATAGAATTTTATTAATGTCATCCCAATAAATCCAATAAAATATGCAAATTTGCTTTCAAATCTCTTAAAGCCCACGATATAGAGAAATGTAAGAAAGTTACTAGTATAGTAATGGGACCTGCCCCATAAGTCTCAAACTTTCAAATAGTTATCTTTCACATTCCCAGGACAAAGGTATATGATGATCATCTTTATTTTCTTATTTTCTAAAGGGATAGAAGTCTATCCTTTTAGTAAAGAGAGATTGATTAGTTATATAGAATTTTTGTCTTTAAACTTTTATTATAGGAAAATATCCTATATAATAAAAGCCCAGTGACTGAAACGACAGAACGACCAGAGACGAGAATGACCACGGCTGGCCCCACCCCCCAGTGGGGACCCCCACCCTGATCCGGGGCTCCCATCAGGGCAAGCCGGCCAGCCCCCACTCATGCACCGGGCCTCTATCCTATATAATAAAAGGGTAATATGCAAATTGACCCTAATGGCAGAACAACCAGAATGCCCGCTGGACCAGTCACTATGAGGCGCACTGACCACCTCTTGGTCCCTTTCTCTGGCCAGTAGGCTCCAATCACCCAATGGCAAATGGGGAACTGGGGTGAGTAGCGGCAGGGGACGGGGCCAGGGAGCAGGCAGAACGGCCAACCTCTTGGTCCCTCTCCCCCGGCCATCAGGCTCCGATCACCTGATGGCGAATGGGGAACCTGGGATGGGTGGTGGCAGGGGGCAGGGCCAGCTGCAGGCAGCTGCAGAAGATGGCCCTGATTGCAGGCCAGGACTAGGGATCATACCTGCACACGAATTTTGTGTGCCAGGCCTCTAGTGAATATACACTGAGTGGCCAGATTATTATGACCACCCCATCAGTACTTCATTGGGCCACCTTTTGCCTTTAATACTGCGGCGATTCTTCTTGGCATTGGCTCCACGAGATGTTGAAAGGTGATGCGAGGAATCTGACACCATGCCTGATGAATAGCACTGTCCAGTTCTGTGAGATTTGATGGTTGTGGAACCAGCTGCCTGATGGCTCTTTTAACTCCATCCCACAAATGCTCAATTGGATTGAGATCTGGTGATTTTGGGGCCACCTAAGCAAGGTAAAGTCTCCCTCATGTTCTTGAAACCACTCCTGCACAATACGAGCACCGTGGCATGGCACATTGTCTTGTTGAAAGAAGCCATCTCCATTGGGATACGCCATCACCATGATAGGATGAACTTGATCAGCAATGATACTTAGGTATGTTGTGCTATTCAGACGTTGTTCCACACGAATTAAAGGGCCCAAATCATGCCAGGAAAACATGCCCCAAAAACATAACACTGCCCCCACCAGCTTGAAGGGTTGTACTCATGCATATGGGGTGCATGCTTTCATGCTGTTTCCGCCAAATTCTCACTCTGCCATCAGCATGATGCAACTGGAAATGTGATTATTGGACCACATGACTTTTTTCCAATGCTCGACTGTCCAATCCTTATGTTCCTGTGTGAATTGGAGACGTTTTGTCTTGGTAACTGCAGACAGCAAAGGTGTTTGAACAGGCCTTTGGCTTCCATATCCCATATGATGCAGTGTACGGCTAATTTGCCTACAAACATCAGGTGGTCATAATAATCTGGCCATTCAGTGTATAAAACAGATAAGTTGTATACTTTAAGTATGTAGTTTATTATATGGCAACTATAACTCAATAATGCTGTTTAAATAAAGACAAAAGCATTATGAAAACTCACCCCCGTAAATTTTTATTCAACTCATGGCAAATCTTATTTCATCTAAATCTCCACCCACTTCTTTGCTCCTATATAAATTTGAAGACATATCCATTCTTCTGTATATTCTGTTCATATCTATATGACACATAACCATATCACATTTAAAAAACATTTTATATACAATTTTGGATTAATACTATTAATATATTAAAAATCAGTTCCCATTTCCAATTTTCTCATGTTATGACATTTTGAGTTTGTTTGAATAAGGACCCAAATAAGGTCCACATCTTTGATTAATTGCTTGATTGGCATGTCCCTTTTTTTTTAGATTTTTAAAAATTAAATTTATTGGGTTACATTGGCTAATAAAATTATATAGTTTAAAGTGTACACTTCTGTAATACATAATCTGTATACTCATCACCCCAAATCAAATCTTCAGATTCTCCATCTTGCCTTTCTTTTTGCAGTTGGGTAGTCTGTTCTATAGCATTTTTACTTGCTGCATTATGCCCACTGCATTACCAAGGTATCTTTTAATAGTCCCTCTATCTTCTCTTCTTCCTGTAAATTATACATTTTAATGACAGGCTTGGAACCATATAAGCTAAGTCCAGTTTAAACTCCAGCCAAGTTACACTCATGAGGAAAAGTAATGATTATTAAAACCAATGAGTTTTGAGGTACCTTGGTACACAGAATCATTGAGACATGTTAATAACTTTTAAAATCCTACATAAAATGAAAATGATATATTTCCAGTTGATATGCATTCTATTCACATTTTGGATATGAACTGGCATATCAGATTCTAGAAATGCAGTCCTATCTTAAAAGTCACTAGATGTCACCTAGTGAAAACAGTGACATCTGGCCTTGATATTGGAATTGTGGTTTTTCACATCAGAACCTTGAGAGGACAGAGCTTAAACACATGCTTCTTTGAAATCCTCTCCCCAAAGCAGGAGCAATATGATACTAAAACAATACATTGCCCTAGAAGGGTACAGCCAACTCCCTGCTGTGCAGTAGTCAAGACTGTTTTGCATCATAGATGTTCAGGCTGCACTGACCAGCCTGTCAGGAGGGCCTAGCCACTAATTGCACCTGCAGAACCATACCTTTCTTAAAGCGTATATCCAAAACTCTTCCACGTTAAAAAAAACAAAAAAACAAAAATCAAAACCTGAAGGATAAAGTCAATATTTGGGAGCCCTGGAATGATGATGATTTTGTGCAAAAATAAGTCTTACTTGAAGGATCCTAGAATGTATTGTATCTTGATGTCACTCGAAGTAGTACTTGAAAGTAAATATATAATCAGGAAGTTTCTAATTTTAAAATTCCATTAAAATTGGTTACTAAATTCTTGTGCTAAAAAGAAAAATACGTCACTGCAATGTGGACCATTTCATCAATGCAGAAGCACCTCTGAAAATTCTCTCCATTAAGCCATGGGGAAACAAGCAAAAATTATCAAAAGCAACTTTTTCAGAATTCCTAAAATTAACCAAAGGCATGTAGCAATCTGAGGCATGTTTGTGCAATTAAAATGGCTGAATCTCAGAGCAGTGTGTATTTCGTGATGTTTTAATTCGCCCAATCCCCATTCCATCTCCAGCTCCATGGTAGTCCTGAAAAGCAGCCTGGCAGTCATTGGAGGGAGCCACATAGGGTTGGGAGCTCCTCCAAACTTCCATTTCCAGAGAATTGTCATTATTTAACTTATCTGGTTGTTTTCTAGAATACCCCCAAGTGCAAATCAGTCTTTATTAGACAGGTTTAGTCAGATTCTAGAAAGAATTTGGTTTACACGACTGGAAATGCAGTCCTATCTGAAAAGTCAGATCTCTCTTAGGCCGAGGCCTTTTCCAGTGGCTGTCCAGATAATTATAGGCAATTGTGTAATTTTGTGGCTGCCTGAAATGGTGGATAACCGTTGGGCTAATCAAAAAGCTTAAAAGGAAATATGTTCATAGGGGCTTTGAAAGCTCTGACAAACTCCTGAGCACCTAGAAGGGCACGCACACAGTACACATCCTTAGGAAAGACTTGAGAAGGACCCAAGCTCTCACCTCTAGCTGACCTAGAAGCTCTGTGCAAGCAGATGGTACTTACCAAATATGGCAAAACCTAGATTATAAAACAGGTTTTGTAATTAATAATCAGCAGCATGACCTTAGGAAGTAACCTATCTTTTCTGAGCTTCTCAATTTTTTTTATTGGACTGAACCTGTGTTTATCGGGAGACCTGTATGTATGTAGGTGAAAGTGTTTGTGAGGGAACAGGCATGTAGCTGGTCATTGATGGACTTCAGACTCTAGATGGTTCAGAAATTGTATGCAAAATGTTGGCATGCATATTTCTATTTTTTTCATAAAGCTCTAATGTATTAATCAAATAAAGGAATCAATTACCAGAAACCAGTTATGAACAATTAGACAAGATTACTGGTAGAACTTTTTTTTTTTTTAATTATGCGGGCATCCTGGTTAGTTAACAACAGAGTTGGCAGGAACCAGGCCCAGGATGCCAGCCAGCTTCCGGCTGCTGTTCTCCCAGTAGTGTAATAGAACTTCTATATGTAGTAGTAAATTCTAAGGAAATAAGATTTAAAAATCACACACATACGTGCGTGCGCGCACACACACACTTGCTATAAGTCAGAAGAAGCCTTTAATATTGTCTATGTGTGTCTATTTATTTTACGGAGAAAGGATGAGAGAAGCAAGTATAATAGTCAGAAAGATAAAATAAGTTAAACATACATAAAATCTAATCACAATAAGATTGGAAACATTCAAATAATTGCAAGTCTATCAGAAACATTATAAATTACCTCAAGTTTTTTGTCTACGAATTTAATATTACTTTTGTTCTAATCCAAAATTTTAATTATGAAAAATTAAGACCAACTTTAAGAAGCTTCAATATTCACGTTTATTTATTAAAAAATTAAGGTATCAGTGTATATGGTGTACTGTGATCTTGGTTTTGCACATTTATTCATATGTTTACATTATTTCAACTTTAATAAACATACCATATGTGTGTCTTTACAATACCTGATAAAGATTTAGCTATCTGGCACTTATACATGTATTATTGGTTCATTCAGATGCTATGCACATAAAAAGGATGTTAAAAATGATTGGCCTGAAATTACTCCAAGATGAAGATTTATAGAAGGAGTGCCCCAGCAATTGCCACATTATTTATTTGTGCCCCTTTAAATTTCCCCCCTTAATTGAATGTAAAGGTTAAAAAAAAAAGACAAACCAAAAAAATATCTGAAATATCTGAAAGTGAAATTCTGTTACTTTTTAGTCCAATAAATAATTTTAGCTACGCTTAATGTAGCTTTTTTAAGGCCTTCATACAATTGAGAAAAATTAAAGTCGAACATGTTAAAACCCTGTTCTTTTATAAAATAAAAAATAGAATTTTACAGGTTTGCAGTTAAAAGTTACTATTCAAAACTTATCATGCATGTAGTAGCTGCAACCCAAATGAAAGTCCTTGGTGCTGGCAGTCAGGGCACAGCCCATTGCCAGCAATGTGAGGCATTAAGAACACGCCATGATGTCAGAGGTCTAGATTTACATGTATTAAGCCACACGCCAGCAAAGTCTCTGATAAATACACACCATTTTAATAATCAATATTTGATAGCAGATGAAAACATGCATTAGACTAAAAATGCCACAAATTTGTTTTTATGTCCATCCACTATAAAATTTTCTTTTTTAAAATTTAAAGTCTTGGTTCTCAGTTTAGAATACACAATAATCAGGAGGATACATGATGGGGAGCCAGTTTTCAGTAAAAGATGCACAATGGGTCCATCCAAGTAACTTCATCAGCTATAACAAAACACAGTGATATATTATTAAAGAACAGATTTTCAAGTTTAATGTTTAAGGCAAATTCTGCATTAAAAATTTAGTAATAATGTGGTAGTATGTAGAACTTTCCTTCCATCCAACCTAGCATCAATCCACCCACCTTCCTTTCTATGAACCAAAGTTCCTTACTACCAATTATAAACTTTCCTACCAGCTAACCTACCCTAGTAATTATTATCATCCGAACCAACCTCCCTTTTTCCCTCTTTCCTACTAACCTTTGTTTTCCTTACCAATTAACTTATTTGCTCCCTTCCTACCAATCTAGTTTCCTTTCATTCATTTTTTTTTTCTGAGTGCCCACTAGAAGTCAAATTAGGCATTGGGAAAACAACACTGAACAAACTGACTTCCCATTTTTAGAAACTTATGTTCAATTCAGGAAAACCAAATAATAAAACAGCAAGTTAATACATGAATAAATAAGTGAAAAAATATATATATATATAAATCAGGTATACAGTAAAAATAAAACCATATAATACAGAGTGACTGGGAAGTTACACGGTCAAGAAAGAGATCTCTTAGAAGGTAACATTTAAGTTGAAGCCTGAATGTACTGTGTCATCTGAGGAAAAGCTTTCTGTACGGCTCGAACAGTTAGGTCCCCTCTGGACAGGGTGTGGCCAAGGATTTCACCCAAGCAGAAAGGAGGCTAGTGTGGCAGAAGCAGAGTGAACAGGGGAAGTGTGATCTGAGATATGGCTAGAAAGGAAGGCAGGAGCCAGATTATATGAGGCCTTATAGGCCACAGTGAGGAGTTTGGATTTTATTCTAAATGTAATGGAAATTCACCAGTAGGTGTCAAAGCCAATGTTTCTGGTTGCTAGTTGAAAAACAGACAGGGAAGCAGAGTGGAGGGGAGACAAGTTACAAAACACCCCTGAAATCAATGTCTGGGTGGATCACAGGCTTCACAAATGTACAAGTTTGCAGAGTACAGCCTACATGATGAGACTGGACTTATTAACAATTAATTCCAGAAAGAGTTCTCTTAACCTATTCAGAGATCTGAAGGAGCTAATTTAAAATGTCATACAATTTTAACTGGTAAAGGTATGCAAAAAAGGGTCTAAGAGTAAAGATAACCTATAGTTTAATAAAAAATTTCCATAGGAACCTACTGGTTAGTTTTACACCCAAAGAATACCTTAAATATAAAGAGCAGCCCCTTGACCGCATAACCAACATTCCCCAACCTCCCTTTAGGCATAAACCAATTACGCATCACAAAGACAAGGTCAATAATAAATAATATCTGTGGAATTCAGTAAGTTTTTATACTTGACAATTAACTTCTGCAAAAAGGACAACCACAGAATTTCACTCAATATAGTACAATATGTGATAAAATAACATCATGGCTGCCCTGGCTGGTGTGGTTGTTGGTTGGTGTGTTATCCCATACACTGAAAGGTCATGGGTTTGAATCCCAGTCAGGACACACCCAGATTGTGGGTTTGACCGTAGTCCAGGATATACAAGAGGCACCGATCAATACTGCTCTCTCACATTACTGTTTTTTTCTCTCCCCTACCCTTGCTCTCTCTCTCAAATCAGTAAAAACATATCCTCAGGTGAGGATACAAAAATGTAATAAGCCCTGGCCTGTGTTTTTCAGTGATTAGAGCACTGGCCCACCAAAGGGTCATGGGTTCAATCCCCAGCCCATTCGAGCACGAGCAGGAGGCAACCAATCAATGTGTCTCTCTCATCTCGATGTTTCTCTGTTCCTTCCTTTCTTTCTCTGGCTCCCCCACCCTTCTACTCTCTCTAAAAATCAATAGAAAAAATATCATTGAGTGTGGATTAATAAAAATAATAATAATAAAATAACATAATGGCCTATCATCTCAAATGAAGAAAATCAAATATAAAACTCTAAAAATTCAACCATTTTAGAATTAAGCCAATATGTATTTAAAGAAATTATTTCCTTCATAAAGGAAAACTTTGTCTTCTACCTGTACAAAATTCATAATGCATTGTGTGTATATTAAAAACACCTGAAGCTAAATACAAGTTTTCTGGACAGGAGTAAAAAATTTAAATAGCTTTTGACTGCCTCTTTATGTATTTATTTTATTGTTCAAATTACATTGATTAAATATTATTCATGATAAAGTCAGTACTGTTATATCACTACCATGAGGCTTTTTAGGTATCTTGTCACTATGCAGTATTGAAGTGACCCTTATGGTGACAACTGAAATATCACTTACTTGAATACAATTTTTCCAGTTTTCTTTTGTTGGTTTTTCTTCCACAAGTTTAGTTGCAAATTTAAGGCCTCTCCCATACATTTTATTTACTAATGCATGCTTGTATGCAAATGTCAAAACCTGTAATGTAAAATAAGATAAAGCTTATCTATGAAATATTTAATATCTTAAGGCATATAGCTTTAATGAAAAATTAAGGCTTTTACAGAAGTATAGCTTTTAAAATGAACATGTTATATATCATGGAAATTTAAAAAAATTTTTAAAAGAACAATGTCGCCCTGGCTGGTTTGGTTCAGTGGATAGAGCGCCAGCCTGTGAACTGGGTCCCAGGTTCGAATCCGTCAAGGACACATGTCTGGGTTGTGGGCTCGATCCCCAGTGGGGGGCATGCAGGAGGCAGCCAATTAGTGATTCTCTCTCATCATTGCTGTTTCTATCTCTCCCTCTCCCTTCCTCTCTGAAATCAATAAAAATATATTTTAAAAAATAATAATAAAAATAAAAGAACAATGTCTTCAAAAAAGGAGGGTATCCCACAGAACAGGTAATTTATCTTAAGGAAGAAATTTTTTATAATAAATTCACTAGCTGTTGAAATCCATACCAAAATACCTCTTCATGAAAAAGAAAGCAGGGCTAACCTAAATGATTGCAAAAATGCAAATTATGACAGAAGTACAAAAGTATAGTTATTATAAATTATCAAAATTATAAACGATAAAAGAAATGTATTAATTATATAAACTTTCCACTACATACTTTTATACAAGTTTTGTACCTTTAACTATCATATCTGTCAAATATACTTGTAACCATTTATTTACTTTTTTGGTCTCTACTTTTAGAATGTAAGAACATTCTCAAATAAAGAAATCCTGTCGCATTTATTTGTATTTTAGAGCCAAGTAAAATGTAAAATAATTGTTTAACTCTGAATGTAAATAGGCAGGTAATATAATGCACGGCCCCTAATACAGTAGTATTATAGAAGAAATATAATTATTTATAACAATTTTATTATGATGTTGATCAACTTTCTGTTGGACCCATATCTTATTTGTCTTTTTCCAGCAGCAATCTTTTTTCAGTGTTTGGCATAAAGTAGATATGTGACAGGTCCTCCTGTGTACTTAATACTCATTCATAAAAATGTGGTAGGTAGTGTCATTCACTATCCTCACTCAAAAGATAAGAAACTGAGACATCAGAATAAGATCACACAGATAAAAGTAGAAGAAGCAGGATTCAAACTCCAGGGGTCTGATTTCAGATCCAAATTCTTTTTTTTTTTTTAATATATTTTTATTGATTTTAGAGAGGAAAGGAGAGGGAAAGAGAGATAGAAACATCAATGATGAGAGAGAATCACTGATTGGCTGCCTTTTGCATGCCCCCCACTGGGGATCGAGCCTGCAACCTGGGCATGTGCCCTGACCAGGAATCGAACCGTAACCTCTTGGTTCATAGGTTGGCGCTCAACCACTGAGCCACACTGGCTGGGCTCAAATCCAAATTCTTAACCTCTGGTTCAGTTTCCTGAATATAACTGAGTTCCTCCTACATATGCACTACTGTGCAGTGGGGGGGGAACCTGAAGCATACAGGAAGAAGTTTCCCCCTACTTCCAACGGTCTTTCCAACTATGAATTACCATAGTTCATTTTGAAGATAAACATCTGTCTACTAAAACAAAACAATTTTTGTGCTAAGCAAGGAGAATTCCACTGATTTCATTTTATTTTTTTTTTATCTCCAGGGGAAAGAAAGGTTGACAAAAAATTGTAGTTATTGTAATGTCTACTATAAGAGTTATAGTAGAGAGCTAAAAGGACTTAAAAACATTTTATAACCAAAACCCAAACATCTGTCAATGTTATTTTTACTAAACTGGTCAAAATTTTGATCAGCTATAAATCAAGATGATAATTATTTAGAAGTTTGAGTTTTGAGAAAAATATCTAAATTAACCAGGATACCATCCCACTCCCCAATCCCTGACAAATTAGCACATAAATACAGGGTGTCCCAAAAAATGTATACATAACAGCTGATAGCTCAACTTTGAAAATGAAATGTATTTTAATTAAATACTGCCTTTATAATTATACAAAGTGTGTGTATACATTTTTGGGACACCATGAAGACACTTTCTAGAAGATATTTTTCATTTTAGCTTCATACATAACTAGCTAGATTAACCAAAAGAATACTACATACATTCTCAAACTGTTTTCAGATTATTGCTGAATAGCCACTTTGCAGACAGATAAAATAATGGTAAAAATTGTTTTAAAACAGATATGACAAATAGGTAGTGCTAAACACGTCTTCTTCAGAGCCAAGCTTACATTCACTACATTTATTCTCTTCTTCTTCTTCTGGCCAGTAACTGGGAAATAGTAAACAGTAGGCAATGGGGCACAAGATAAATCTGTGATGTAACCAAAAACTGCACAAAAAAGCAGCAGAAAGGTTACCTTATTGTCAAAAAGATCAGTCCATTTTGTAGTTTCCCAAAAAGTTTCCGTCAGAGAATCCAAAGTACTTTCTCCTTCTTCTTCTCTTCCTTCTGCATCACTGGAAACAGCCCCATCTTGATCCTGTGCTTGAAGAAGATGGTCGGCCAGGGCACATCCTTTTCTACACAGGGCATCTACGAGGGTGGATTTCTGTTTGTCCATGTCACTGCACACCAAATCAAAATACATTTCACAGATAAGTAAAATTTCTTTAAAAGTACAGCCTTATCTGAATTAAACCCATGCATTTTTTTGCTTAATATTTACAATGCAGAGATGTTATTAAGTAGCTATGTATATACATTTGTATCGTACATCAAATAAAATTTCTAATAAACATCCAATGAGCCACTATTTTTACACAGGTTAAATGGGTTAGAACAGATGGACTTGGTTGAAAAAGAATGCCATCAGAAAACAAATACAATGCTTACTCTGTGCCAGGAACTCTTTTACCATTTTATACTCAAAACAATTCTATGAGTAAGATACTATTAATTACCCCCATTTTGCAAAGGGAAAAACTGAGGCACAAAGAGATTAAGCATTTGCTCAAGGTCCTACAATTAGGAAGTGGCAGATCCAGGATTCTAAGCTACTTAGTCTTTTTCTGGAATCCCTACTCTTAATCACTAAGGTAGACTGCCTTGCTCCAGGGCAGGTATCTTTATCTTCTTCTGATGTAACAAATCTCTACCAGGACTGAATCTAATGGTAAAGAAAGCAAACTGCTTTTCTTCTGCTTCATCTTAAAATGATTAAAGAAAATTATGACAAAGTATCTAAGGAGGGAGTATCTAAATCTTGACAACTCATTAGTTATAAGGATATAACAAATACCAAGAAGGAAAAATATTCTCAATAATATCAATCCCTATTTTTAAAAAGGTAACTAAGAAATGAGATGCAAGAAAGATTATTTACTGGTTAGGTACTTTTTTATAGTAGCTGCATCGGGCCTGGGGTCAGTCTTCATAGCAATATAAATTGCTAGGGCCGTTTGATCTATATGAGAAATAACAGCATCTGCAGCTTCAACAATTTCATTAAGTCTTTTCATTCGTTCCTGGAGAGGAAAAAAAGGTAAAAGGAAGGAAAAAAAAAAAAGCATGTTATCAATGAGTATATTGAAGCATTTACATGTCTGTTGTCTCAACTCCAGTGTGAGGGGACTATATAGTCCACTTGCAGCCCAGGGGGCTCTGCACTCCTACCAAGATCTTTGTAACTGTCAGCATCTCTTCAAAAGCTGAGCTTAGACAAGAAAATACCTAATTTACACTCCCCATTGGCCTTAAGTGGTGAGAGTAAGCAAAAGATAAATTTCATAAAAATGTAAAGTGTTTTCTACAAAGGCAACTCCTTTTCTGGGTATCTTAAGAAAATATTTTAGAGATTGGCTATTTACCTCAGTTGCATGCCACCTGCCACATAAAAACAGAAGTAAAAAAAGCACTAGCTAATGAAACAAGTTTACGATTATTCATGGTGTTCTTAGTAATCTGCTTCTCCTGTTCAAGTCTTTTAGGTCTCCTTTCAACACTTTCTAGTTCACTCTAAACCCTTGATAATTTTTAAATGATTATGGCTAGCTTATTCCTATTACCATGATTACTAATGAGAGCTGGCCATGTTAATAAAGTATGAAATTATAGCTATTTCTTAAAAGCAAGAACTGTAAACAAACTTAATGCAAAGTAAGGGGTGCTTCTTTTGCTGAAGATATTAGGATTTGCACAGGCTAGGACCACTGCCTCTGTTCCTTGCCCTGTAGGTTAACGCCAGAAAAGCAATCCTTAGAGTATCTTAACTACTACTACTACTCCCAGTGATCAAAGAGCAAGAATCCTAAACTTATAGTAATGGTCAGGTTCTTTACTTAGCTTAAATGAAAACAGCTTAATGGAACAGTCAACTTGAGGAAACACATTTTCAGCAAGAATAGAAGACAAATATAAGTTTGTCTTAATTCAAAACACAAACCTTATTTAATATTACAAACAAAATAAGATACTCATATTAAAAATGAACAGGCTCAACCTTTTCAGCATCCAACTGATGAAGTCGTGCAACATATAGAGGAAGATAATTAGGGTATGTTTCTTTCAATTCATTATAAATATCACTAGAATCCAGCCTATATACAAAAGAAAGAAAAATCATTATTTCATTTATTTTAGAAAGAAAATTTCCATATTTCCTATTTTTTAACATTGTTTTAAAGTTCCAGTCAATAATATAAGGCTTCAATTTGAAATATAAGTATACCTAATGACAAGGATTATCATTATTTGCAGGTGGTATAAATATGCTTACCTAAAAAATCAATGAAATAAAAAAATGAAAATCATTTCAATTAAGAGTTCAATAGGATGGAAGATAAAAATAAGCATCGACAGCTTTCCCAAATAGAGGAAAAAGCCCAACCAGTGTGGCTCAATGGTGAGCATTGACCTGTGAACCAGGGGGTTGCAGTTTTATTCCCGTCAGGGCACATGCCTGGGTTGTGGGCTCGGTCCCCAGTTAGGGGCATGTGGCAGGCAGCTGGTCAATGATTCTCTCTCATTGTTGATGTTTCTGTCTCTCTCTTCCTCTCCCTTCCTCTCTGAAATCAATAAAACTATATTTTTAAAAAATACTAATGACAAATGACAACAACGTTGTTGTTTTTTAAAAAAAAAAGGGAGGGGAAAACATTCACAAATAGCAAGAAAAAATAAAGATTTAGAAATGTCCGAGATCAAAAGAAAAATGTAACTCTTTCTGAAAAATCTAAAGTCTTGATTGAATAAAGAGACATTCCATGTTCCCAGATGGGGAAATTGAATAAAACTAGGCCAGTTCTTCCTGATTACATGGAGTGGGAAGCAGTAGCCAGTAGTCTTCTCGGTTTGACTTGCCTGAAATGGAACCACTGCATCCTGAGCTGGGGTGAGGTGACTGGAGCCTCAAACCCAAGGCAGAAAAGTAGCAGCTGAGCAGAAAAAAGAGCCCGCACTTCTTGACCACATTTGCCTGAAAATTAGCCTCAACAATAGGCATCTGGGCTATATGAGAAATTCCAAAATCCTGCTCCTCCCAGAAGAAATTCCTGTGACCTGGAGCTGAGGAGAACCAGCCTGGCATAAAATGTCTGCATCACTATCATGCCAGAAGTCAATCTCACTTTTGAGTGATTTACATCACATTTTCAACTGTTTATAACATCCTACAACCAGCCAGAGACTAACCTAAAGACTTTGATTTCTGATAGATACAACCTAGTTTTAAATGGAAAGATACTTTTGAATATGGACTGACATTATAATGGGAATCATTTTCATAATCTGATGTCTGTTCTCTGTAAGACCTCATGACTGAAGGGATACACACATAATCAGCTATGAGGACTCCAATAGAAAATCAGTGGTAAAAGAAATACAGTGGGGCCTTGACTTACGAGTTTAATTCGTTCCGAGACCGAGCTCGTTAACTCAAATTACTCTGTCAACTCAATGCAAAAAATCAGCTGAGAGACAGCTGGTATCTCAAAAAACTCATTAGTCGGGACACTCATAAGTCAAGGCCCCACTGTACTGCATATCACAAATGGAAAAAGCAATCAATTTTACTACATAGAATACATTCTTATGTAAAATGTAAGTTAAAAGTCAAATGATAAGTTGGGGAAAAATTCTGTGACAAGTACAATAGAGCATTAATATATTCTATGTTAAAAGAAAAATCTGATGTGCCAATAGAAAAACAGGCAAAGAACATGGTTCAACTGACAGAAGCTATACAACGAATGAATAACATTTAAAAAGCTCAAATTTAACAGCTACTAAAGAAATGCACGATTGGGGCCGGGGAGTGACCGTGGGAGGGTTCCAGAGCATGTCCAGCCCATGGCTGGACCCCAGCAGCAGGCTAACCTACCGGTTGGAGCACCTGCCCCCTGGTGGTCAGTGCACGTCATAGAGAGTGGTTGAGTGGCCTTAGCATATCATTACCATATTACCCTTTGATTGGTTGAACATATGACCAAACACTTAGCATATTAGGCTTTTATTACATAAGATACATTAGTTGATCAAAGATCTAAATATAAGATCTGAAACAATCCTATATAATAAAAGGCTAATATGCAAATTGTACCCCCGGGAGTTTGATTGCTTGCTATGACGTGTACCAGGGGGTGGTGTAGAACATGGTGGATGACCAGCAGTGGCAATGGAGCACTGAGGGAGCGAGGGAAGGAGGAGGCGGGGAGGTGGGGAACCTGATCAGCCCTGATCACTGGCCAGGCCTGGGGACCCTACCCGTGCATGAATTTCATGCACCGGGCCTCTAGCAAATTACATAGAAGAAAACATAAGTACTACTTATGGACCTTGGTCTTAAAGAACATTTTATGAATTTGACCCCAAAGGCAAGGAAATGCAAAAATAAATAAATGGGGCTATATCAAACTAAAAAGTTTCTGCACAGCAAAAAAAAAAAAAAAAAAGACAACAATGCAAAAAGGCAATCAACTGAATGGAAGACATCTCCAACATGGGCTTAATATCCAAAATATATAAAAAACTTACACAACTCAACACCAAACAAACAATCCAATTATAAAATGGACAGAGGCCCTGTACTGATACCTCTCCTGAGGAAACATACAAATGACCAACCAACATTTGAAAAGATGTTCAACTTCATTAGCTTTTAGGGAAAAGCAAATCAAAACTACAATGAGATACCACCTCATTCATCTTAGAATAGCTATCATCTACAAGACGGAATAACAACAGGTGTTGGAGAGGCTGTGGAGAAAAAGGAACCCTTATTCACTGGTGGTGGGAATGTAAACTGGTGCAACCACTAAGGAAAACAGTATGGTGATTTCCTCAAAAAATTAAGAATAGCCCTAGCCGGTTTGGCTCAGCGGATAGAGCGTCAGCCTGCGGAATCAAGGGTCCCAGGTTTGATTCTGGTCAGGGGTATGTGCCTTGTTTGCGGGCGCATTCCCAGTGGGGAGTGTGCAGTAGGCAGCTGATCGATGTTTCTCTCTCATCGATGTTTCTAACTCTCTATCCCTCTCCCTTCCTCTCTGTAAAAAAATCAATAAAATATATTTTTAAAAAATTAAGAATAGAATAATCATATGACCCAGAAATGCCTCTTCTGGGTATCTACTGGAAAGATTTGAAAACATTTATTTGCAAAGATATATGAACTCCTATGTTCGTTGTAGCATTACTCACAGTGGATAAGACACAGAGACAAAGTGCCCTCAAAAGAGGGTTGGATAAAGATGTAGTACATATATACAATGGACTACTACTCAGCTATTAGAACAGCTGAAATACTGCCATTTGTGACAACATGAATGGACCATGAGAATATTGTACTAAGCGAAATAAGTCAGTCAGAAAAAACTAAGAACCATATGATTTCACTCATATGTGGAATATAAAACTGAAATTCATAGACAGAAACAACAGTATTGTGCTTATCAGAGGGAATGGGGTGGAGGAATGGTAAAGGCTAAAGGGGCCAAGTATATGGTGATGGAAAATGATATGACTTTGAGTGGGGTACACAATATAATATGCAGATCATATATTATAGAAATGCACACACTTGAAACCTATATAATCCTATCAACCAATGTTATCCCAAAGAATTTAATGTAAAAAATGGGCAGAAGATCTGAATAGACATTTTTCCAAAGAAGACATATAGTTGGCCAATAGGTACATGAGAAGATGCTCAGCATCTTCATTACCAGGGAAATGCCCAGTCAAAATCACAATGAGATATCACTTCATATCTGCTAGAATAGCTATTATCAAAAGGACTAGAAAAAACATTGTTGACAAGAATGTAGAGAAAAGGGAATCCTTGTGCACTACAGTAAACAGTATGGAGGTTTCTCAAAAATTGAAAATAGAACTACCATATGATCCAGCAATTCCACTTCTTTGTATTTATCCAAAGAAAACAAAATTAAGCACATAAATATAGAGGACAGTTGGTGTTTCCCAGAGGCAGAGGGTGGGAGTGGGAGAAATGGATAAACTTTTTTTACTTAAACCAGAAAAAATTAAAAAAAATAAAAATGGCATTTTAAAGGACTATTAAATGACATAGGAAATAGTCATATAATACAGTAATTAGAAAACTAGGATACATCAATATCATTTACACTGCTACATGTAAATACAGAGGTAAATAACACTAGCACATTGATTATCTTTGGAGAATGGGCAAAGTGATTTTTCTTTTTTACTGTTGGGAGTACTATAGATGTCTCCCATCCCTCCCTTTACCCCTCCACCTGGCTCTCGCCCCACCCCAGGCCTTCATTGCACTATTGTCTATACCCTTGGGTTATGCATATATACATATAAATTCTTTGGTTAACCTCTTCCTGTCCCCTCCCCACTTCCCTGTTAGATCTGTCTGTTCCATGCTTTTATTTTCTTTTTATACCTTCCAATAAAATTCTCTTCTAAGAGTAAATCAGAATAAGAAACTAACATAAAAATTTAAAAGATTCTTATCACAAAAGAGAATTCTATAATAAATATAGGAAAATTTAAAAGTACCTGTAATCCTACTATCTACTGCTAACATTTTTTGAATATAGCATATACACATAATATTGTTGTAAAGGGGAAAATAAAAGTAAACTCTTTGAGGATTAAAATACATTAAAAACTTACTTTGTCATCCATTGAATTTTAAGATCTCGTAATGCTTCAGTAAACTCTTCTTTGAAATCCTTCTCTTTTTCTAAATCTTTTTCTTTATCTTTGCTGCCATTCTTAGTCTTTGTTGGTGGAGATATTAGATAGTAATGAACAGGGATTACATCCTATGAATGTGGAGAGAGAGTTTTAAATTAACATGCGCAATTTTACATATTTTAAAATCACATATAATAGCTAAATATTACATATCATGGAGTTGTACCACACTGTATTCCAGACTCTAATGCAAGCATGTCAGTCAAACTTGCGGCCCATGGGCCGCATGCAGCCCACAATGGATATTTTTGCAGCCCAGCCAATAAAACAGTATGTAAGAAACATTTTAATAAAAATTCCGTAACTTAATTTTTACAATATCCTGTTACACATAATTACTAATAATGAACTACAACGTTCGCTAATGATTGATTACTATAATCGTGTTGCATTCATTTCCCTTAAGAGCCTTATGCGCAGGCGCACCATTTCTCTCCACTAATACCAGCAGCAAATATTTTAGCAGCCGATTGCCACATCATTAGTCTTGGACTGACTTGTTTAGTGTGCGCAACAGGAAATATTTCGCTTTCGGAGAACAAGAAAAATAGGTTTATTTGCATTATGCTTATTAATTTGTGCAGTTATTCAGTGTGTGGTAAGTTAATGTTCAAGAAAAAAATACTAATTTTTATTAAAATGTTCTATTATTTTGTGTTAACGATTACTCATTTATTTCAGCCCTTTGTATTCAGCATGTCTCTATCAAAATAAACCTATGTTTCTATGAAATTGAAGTTTTATTTTCTTGCAGCCCATATAAACTTTCCTTGTTTATCTGGCCTGTGTTAGCCTTTGGGTTTGACACGCTTGCTCTAATGCATCATATAATAGATAAAAAATTCCAATCTGCGATCAAAGTAATTTTCTCCCCAACTTTAAAGTACCAACGCTTCTACTATCTCCTTTAAATAAGGGAGGTAAGAATAAATTTTTCTCTATATGAATGTATTTGGTATTCTTAGTTTTACTTGATAGACTAATTACAAAAGTATATTGAGTCTTGCACATTTTCTGAGAAGGGGAGAAAATAAGTTAGAACAACAACAAAAAAGATCCTCCTTTCTCTGTAAGTAAATTTAAAGAAAAATTTATTTCTTCATTCAGTTAACAGGACTTATGGAGCCCTTTAAGGTGCCAGTGAATGCTCTGAGTGTTGAAGAACAAAGCAGACAAGGCCCTTTCTTGCCCTCAGGAAGCATATGTTCTAGTGGGGGAAGACAGACAACAAACATATAAGTAAATACATATCAGATTTTCACATGATATGAAGAAAATAAGACTGCTAGGTAAGGTGGGGGAACCACTCTAGACAAAGTGGTTATGGAAGGCCACTCCAAAGAGGTATCATCCAATCTAACTGAACCTAAATGACCTAAAAAAAGAACCTCAAATAAATGAGGAGAGGAAAAGTGTTTGAAGGTAGAAGATGAGCATGTGCAAAAACCAGAGCTTGGTATCTGGGGAGCACAGCTATATGTACTGAGCAAATGGGCAGTGACCATATTAAATAGGGTTGATAAAATATGGGAGAAAAAAAGGAACATCCAGACTTTATTCTAAGTGCAAGAGGAAGTCTACCAGACGAGTTTTATGCAAGGTGATGAAATGATTAAAGATTTTTGCTTTTTGTTTAATAACTGAATCCCGTATAAATTAAAAGTTTTTGTTTTGGACGATAGAGGGCAAAAGTAGAAAAAGGGAAAAGCAAGTTAGTAAGCAAACCTAGGCACCACAACACTGCCTTGAATGAAAAAAACAGGCTATAAAAGAAATAAAGAAAAAGAGACAGAACACAGAGATAATCTGAGGTATGGCAGCCCTGAGAATAGCCAGTGTGAACAAAGAGGGAGAGGTCAACTGAAGACTACAGCTGAGAGGTAATGTAAGATAGGAGAATGAAACAACTGGAAAGCCTGGTGCCAGGGGCTACTGATGACCATGACAAGTCCAGTGTCAGTGGACAGTAAAGGCTGACCAAGAAAGATAAAGAGAAATCAAGTACGAAGTATGATAGGTCTTTTGAAAAGTTCTTCTTTGTAGAGAGCAGAGAAATGTGGTAATTATATCCAATTACATGTATTTCCATCTATTTTATTAAAGCACATAAGTCTCTACTTATGAAAAGTATTGCATTATCTGGGAAATCTTTTCTTGTATTTACTAGTTCGGTTTTTAACACAATAACTAGGTGTCCTTAATTGAATCATTATTTACTTATTTTCATTTTCCCTATTATTTATTAAGTCAATTTCTCAAATTCTGTCTTCAGGTTCACATTAAAAATAACACTAAATTAAAATAAATTCTTATATGTTTTAATCTTTAAAACTTCTAAAATGAAAAAAAATTATATTACCAAACAGACTTTTACTGCTGTAATCACAGCCACCAGAAAAAGCTTTAGATAGAGTTAAAAAAATAGTATTGCAAGCCCCCACCTTCCCCCAAATAGGATTTTTAGCTGTAAATACTACATAAATGTGGCCATTTTAAATGTTTCACAATTAAACTTTATTTTGGGATATAATAGTAGTATAAGGAACTATTATTATAGTTGTTTTAATAGTATTCAACCATAAAATAATTACTATTTCAATATGACTAATTTTAAGCCCAGAAAATCAAAGATGGAAAACTAGAGGCCCGGTGAACAAAAATTTGTGCACTCGGGGGGGGGGGGGGGGCCCTCAGCCCGTCCTGTGCCCTCTCACAGTCTGGGACCCCTCAGGAGATAATGACCTGCTGGCTTGGGCCTGCTCCCAAGTGGCAGAGGGCAGGCCCAATCCCTAGGTGCAGCCCCTGGTCGGGCTCAGAGCAGGGCCGATTGGGGAGTTGGGGCGCTGCCCCGTCATGCACAGAGCAGGGCGGATTGGGAGGTTGCGATGCCACCCTCAGTCACGCTCAGGGTAGGGCCGATTGGGGGGTTGGGGCACCGCCCCCTGTCACACTCAAGGCAGGGTCAATGGGGAGGTTGCGGTGCCACCCCGTCATGCACAGAGCAGGGCCCATCAGGGGGGTTGGGGCTCCATACCCTGTCACACACAGAGCAGGGCCGATCAGGGGGTTGGGGCGCTGCCCTGTCACACACAGAGCAGGGCCGATCAGGGGGTTGAGGAGCTCCCCGCTGTCACGCACAGAGCAGGGCACCATCAGGGGGTTAGGGAGCTCTCCCCTGTCACGCACAGAGCAG
>NW_005871081.1:8100562-8168314 GCF_000147115.1 Myotis lucifugus
CCTGTCACACACAGAGCTGCAGGGCGATCAGGGGGTTGGGGAGCTCCCCCCTATCAGGCACAGAGCAGGGCGGATCAGAGGGTTGGGGCGCCTTCCCCTGTCACGAACAGAGCAGGGCAGTTAGGGAGGTTGTGGCCCCGCCCCCTGTCAAACACAGAGCCGAAGGGCAATCAGGGGGTTTGGGCGCTGCCCCCTGTCACGCTGATCCCGGTGCCGGGAGGCCTCGTGGCTCCCCTGATCCTGGTGCTGGGAGGCATATTACCCTTTTACTATATAGAATAGAGGCCTGGTGCACGGGTGGGGGCCGGCTGGTTTGCCCTGAAGGTGTCCTGGATCAGGGTGGAGGTCCCCACTGGGGTCCCTGGCCAGTCTGGCTGAGGGGCTGAGGGCCGTTTTCAGGCTGGCGGGTGATTGAAGCTCCCAACCGCTCCTTTTTTTCTTTTTATTCTGGGCCAGCTTTAGCTCTGAGGCCTCGGCTGCTGAAAGCAGGTTTCTGGCCCTTGTTTACCTTCTGTATTTGATACAATGTTGCGGTCCGGCTGGCTGAAGCCTGGCTGACTAACGCAGGTTTCTGGGGTTTTGTTTAGCTTCTATATTTGCAACACAGTTGCTTAGAGTTGCAGCTGAGAGGCCGGCAATTCAGGCAGGGAACGTTGGAGTCCGCAGTCACTGGAGCAAGCAAGCCTCCCTGTTTGCTTCAGTGCATGGCTGCCGGCCGCCATCTTGGCTGTCAGTTAATTTGCATATCGCCCTGATTAGCCAATGGGAAGGGTAGCAGATGTATGGCTATGTTTCTCTTTTATTAGATAGGATAACCATCCATCTCTCTCTCCTCTCTCTCTCTCTCTCTCTCTCTCTCTCTCTCTCTCTCTCTCAGCCCAGAGCCTGCATGTGAAGTATGAGGTAGGGAAAACAAAGCAGGTATTTTGTTGGGGCTACCTCCTTCTTGGCCCTGCCACCCACCCTTTTCTCCTTCTTGAGGTTTATTTTCCTTGGTGGGCACTGCCCTGTGCAAGGCCAAGTTAAAGTGTCTGAAAAAGTTGAGTTGATGATTTAGCACCAAGTTCTTACCCAAACAGATGTCAGTGTTATCTGTATAACAAAGACAACAAACCTAAGGATTGAAGTTATAGATGGCTTCCAACCATTCCTCTCCTATTCTCTCTGAGGTCATGCTTCTGCAGAGGCAGTCCACAGTCACTCTAACCTAACGTGAGCTCCCTTCATTTTCCTTCCTCCTCGCCTGATTAGGGAGACACAAACTTCCTGAGGGGCAGCCTCTGTTGCGAGCCAATTCCTCCCCTGAAGCTCAGAGGAAAGGTATTTGTTTTAGTACAGAAGAAAGAAAATAGAACTGAATTTAAAATGAGCAATCCATTAAAGTTAATTTATGATTAACAATAAACTTAACAAAGATCTACAAATAGGAAGAAACCCTTTATCACAACAACCATACACTATCACTAAAAGCACAAAAGAGACAGGGAAAGTTTATGATGAATGATTTGGGGGGAAGGGAGGAGCAGAGATCAAGATTTTGTAACCAGCCTTTTATATTTTTAAATATATCAAATTATAAATTATAAATGTTAATATATAATCCTATAAAGTATATCAGGACAACAATGTTTATTACTAAGAATTATGAACATGGTAGTTTTAATTCTTAATCAAAAGAAAAATGAGGTTATTTTTCATTTGCTTTATCACGGTCATCTGTTCTTTTTGACAGTATTTTCACAACTTGCTTCTAAGGACCTAGCATGGGGTCAATTTAATAAAAATGATTCTGTATCAGTAAACCTTGAGAAGTATTATGATTTTAAAACATAGTCAAAAAGAATCTTCAGAGCAGAAATGCTAAAGTGCTCTATTGTGGATACTTAACAGTAAGTTTTTGGGTTTATTTACTATTCTGCTCACAAAGTATTTCAACAGTGTTTGAACTGAACAGTATTATTAAGAAAGTAAAACATACCCACATAATCAGTAACTATTCTTTGGTTGATAAAACATACCATCATTAAAATTTGGAGTAAAAAACCAATTTCCTAGTTCTTAAATTATTAACTAAATTAAAAATTGTAATACCTTCACACAAACTAATATAGCTATTTTAAAGACTAGTATATTTGAATGCTATTTATGATCTGTTAAAAGTAACTATATTCTTTCATATTACAATGAGCTTAAAAAAGTGTAACACATTTTAAGTCAAAAGTCACTGAAACCCAAAGAAAAAGTCCACAGAAAAACCTAGTTGGTATTTTTTTTCAGGCAATAAGTTAATAATATATTTTGGTATTGTGACTATAAAACTATAATACTAATTATTTTTAAAATCAGAGCTTCCTGTATACTTGCACTGAAGAGAGAAATGGGAAGAGGTACTCTAGCTGTAAAGTTCTTTATACAAAGCTTTACTAACCATCAAGTAATAATAATAATCTTTCTATTCATTTGATACCATCAAAACTCCCCCAAAACTCAACCAAAATATACAACAGGTAGAAGAAAAAAAATCTTTGCCTTTGTGATATGTATCTTCTATAAATCTTTGCCTTTGTTATATGTATCTTCTATTTTTAATGGGCTCCTAGGATACCTTTTCCTCATTCTCTAAAACAGTGGCTGGCAAGCTATTTTCACATTGACCCAAAGATAAACAATCTATAGATAACATGAAATTAGTTTTATCAGTCTGGTGAACTGACATTGATGTTTCATTAAATGAATAATATAGCCTACAAATGAATCAAGAATTTCAGTTAAGAAATACTGGTCAATGGAGAAGCACATTTTTTTTCTTTAAACCTGGAAAGGTGATTACCAGTAGTGTACTCTGTTTGAACAAAGTATTTATCGTTACATAATAATACGGGCATTTCAGAGGTCTTTTTTATAAAGGGATTTAACCTGTTATAAAATGGTGAGCCCGTTTCATATCACTCTGAATTAAGAAATAAAAGGTGGCCGAAGCCGGTTTCGCTCAGTGGATGGAGCGTCGGCCTGCGGACTGAGGGGTCCCGGGTTCAATTCCGGTCAAGGGCATGTGCCTGGGTTGCGGGCACATCCCCAGTGGGGGATGTTTCTCTCTCATTGATGTTTCTAGCTCTCTACCTCTCATGTTTCTAGCTCTCTATCTCTCTCCCTTCCTCTCTGTAAAAAATCAATAAAATATATATATATATAAAAAAAAAAGAAAAGAAATAAAAGGTGTCTTTTGTTCATACCTTAAAGTACTAATTCTCCCACTGCAATGCTTCCAGCTTGAATGGGAAAAATTACTAAATGCTAAAAGATGTCAGCAGGTTTTCACCAGAGAGCTCATTGAATATGTATCCCTTTCTCTAAAGTACACCTGAAGTAGAATTTTTCTTTTTTGAGTTAACTTTGGCTCTAGTAGTCAATCAGAGATTGTCAAATAAGTTTCAGAAAAGTTGATCAGATTACTTACTAGTTATGGCCTGAAAATCTGCTTATGCTCTTAGTATAAGTTTTAATTTTGGGTCAACAGTCCTTATTTCTGTTCCTGCTTTGTCCATTGCTCTGTTTGTCTCTGCCCTTTAAGAACTAAGAAGATGCAAGAGCAAGGAATCAACTTCACTTGAAATACCTTAATAATATTTTTAATCAAATCATCCAATTTAAGAATGTTTTTTAGACTTTAAAAATAATTGTTTGGCCTATATGGCCAAAAAGTTTCATTTCTCTCTACATAAGATTTTAGATATGCAAAATTTAAAATACTATTATTTATCTGTAGTAAGACATAAATAGCATTATTTTTTGCTATGTACATATAAAACAGGGGTCCTCTAGCAATTTATGGTAGAAAAGTAACTTTAGGAAAGCAGTATGTCAACACTGATAAGCTAAAGGCACTATACTGCAGAACTTAAAGAAAGATTAAGGGAGAGATTGTTTTTAAAGGATTTATAATAGTGACAGAAAAAAAGTTTAACTAATATGCAAATAAGGCTTTAAGACATCTTTTTAAAGAACTGACAATCAGTACCTTTTTAAATTTTCTTTGTCGTTTTGCTGCAGACTGCCCCTGGGAGTTAGAACAACATTCTGTAAGAAAACATGCATCTACACAGGATGGAGACACCACCTCTGTATAATTTTCTCCCAGTTTACTTTCCACCTGTATGTGTCACATACTTAGAAGGGTCTTGTCTGTGATCAAGATGGCATGCTTTTAAATAAAGCAACATTGCCACTTTGATTTTTTTAAAAATAAAAATGCACTGAAGTGATATTCTTCAGGGTGAATGTTTTTCAACTTATTTCAAAAATTCAGTAGAGCAAAATTCATTAGTTATCAAAACACTTTTGGAAATATTAAATTTAGCTGATAGTCTACAGAGTCTGATTTTTAAGGACATCACAACAATCACATACACCCATGCTCTCATAGAAAAAGCATCATTCAAGTCAAAGAGAAGTAAAATGAACCTTCCCAACTACCAAAAATCATAAACAATGCAAAACTACTGAGGGAAGAGTAATAAATAAATAATGTGCTGGGAAATATAATTAACTTATAGTGTTAGTTTTTTGCTCTCTCTCAAGAAAATCTACCCTGATAAGTAATAACTATAGTTAATCCCAGATGTTTATAATTTCACAACTGCAGCCAGGAAGTAGTAACTATCTCTGAATTGCTAAAAAGCATACATTTAATAACAATGCTCTTCTGTCATACTCATCACAAGGAAGTGGACACTTCAGAAGAGTTATCTGGGTGTGAACATCATCACTGAAGCCTCACTGTTGAAGCCCCATGGAGGAAGTGGTCATGCTACCCAGGAAATGATGTCTACAAGAAAAGACTACTAGTTCTTAAATCAGTGCATCCATGAATTCCAGTACAATTAACAACTCATTCACTTCAAATCATACTAAAGAATATATAAATACATAGTATAAACTGAAATGAGACTCAAGAAATGTCAGGGAAAACAACTTTTCCTAAGCACAAAATTCCCAAGTTATGCCTCTATGACAGCAAATAAATGATCTTTAGCTCAATAGTGACAAGAAATAAGTGTGCTTGTTAATATGTATGAGATCTATTCATCTGATAACAGCATTTCTAGATTCCAGCATTAGATAGTAGGCTTAGCTTGTAAGAACTAATTAACGCTAAAGAGAAATACAAAACTGTAAGAATGACAACTTTTACTAGCACTGAGCTAAAATGATATCACAAAAGGTGACAGAGCTATATAAACACTTCTCTCATAATAAATTTGTAATGAAAAGAGAGAAAAGCTAAGAGTTACTTATTGAACTATAATATTTCTCTAACAACCAGAAAAACGTTTTTAACAAAAAAATCCCATAATTTTGAAATTCCAAAATAAAAGGCAATGCCAAAAGAAACACCTTATAATTATCAACATAATCATATAAAATGTGAACAAGAGAAAGGTCTGTACAGTGTGAAAAATATCGTTAATTAGCAATAATTGTTCTGACTAGTTTTAAGAAGCCACCCATTCATTTAAGCAAAGTTTAAATCAGATGTAAGTTTGACTTAATGGAAAATTCAAGTATATTAGCCATGCAAGGTAGGACAGATTCAGGGCCAGAGTAACTTATACTTGGGAACAAGAATACTAAATATTTTAAAATACAACAAAATATTAATTGATCTCTACTAGAAACTTGGAGGGGTGGGGGGGAACTATACATATTTTGGCCAGGGAGATCTTCTCTTTTACCCATTCTGAAATGTGGAATTAATCCCCATCTTTAAAGAAAGGGAAATTTTAGAATAGGTAATTTCAGTGTAAAAAACAAAACAAAACTAGTACTTACCGCTTTCTTTCCATGTTCAGTCTTTGACAATGTTAAGGATCCTGCAAGGTAGCATCCAGGTCCTGCCCCTTTAGGTATTCTAACAAGAAGATTCAAAAGAGAGAGAAAAAAAGAGAACATTTCACAAAGATAATTAGGAGTGGGGGAAAAGGGGACAAAATCATTACACTCTGAAATAATTTCCATAGCTAAGATTTCAAAAATCAAAGGGACAAATAACCTTAGTATAAAATGGTAAATCACAACATACTATTTTACTAAGGTAATGAACTAACATTAATAGAATATAGTGTGCATGGTGGGCATTAAGTATAAGCAACGACCTCACTTACTTGTCATCAGGTAAGGAAGTAACAAAGAATGGTTGGTTATATTTGGGTGGTAGTGTCAAATTACTCGATTTCTTCTTTCCTAGAAGTGCAAGGCTATGATTTTCATGAATATCTAAGCTCAAGGTATTAGACAACCTATGAGAAACAATAAATGGAAGATCTTTAAGACGTTCCAATTCACTGATCTGCTCATGACGAATCTGTAGACGAATTGTATAATCTCCTTTCTCCAGTTTCATCGAATACTAAAAAAAGAAAAACAACATTTAGAAAAAGTAAAGTTTAGCCAAGTAAACAGAAATTATAGAAAGAGGATAAACAGGAACAGTTACAATTTAGAGTGCTTAACTGCAGATGAGGTACAGCACAAGTTACTACACACACCTATGCATACGCAAAAAAAAAATCTCAATCTTGCACGTGAGCAAGCAGGACCAGGGACATCAGTGAACTGTCCAAGGTCACATACAGAGTAAAGGACAAGGGAGCTGAAGGCAGGTCTGACTCCCAAGCCCTTATTCTTCCAACTACAGGTTACTCCCATAGTCTCAGCTACATCAGTGTGTTCCAGGCTGAGAAAAGCTATTATTTTCTAGTTCATGGTTACTCAAGAATTTATAAAACAACACGCAAAATTAGCAAAATTGAGGTGCTACATAATAACTAAGACACATACACACACACATGCGTATACACATGACTGGTAATCTTTCTATTATAACCAAAATGCCCCATCCCTTTATTGCTGATAGATGCAGCAATCAGAGACTAAGGAATAAAATTTACTATGCTCCACCTAGTTAACCTGTATTCTTCTGATGAGATTTTAAAAGCAACCAAAGTAATGGCTCTGCAACAATCCAGTCTGTACTGGGAGAGATATGACTGGGACTTGCTTTGAGAACAAAAGGAAATCATTCCTTGAATGACTAACAAAAAACCCACCTGCATAAGTTACTGTCATTATTTAGTATAAAATTATAAATGTTATAGGATTTACCTTATATCCTTGTAGAAATATTTCAATCAGGGATAAAATTTCTGTAATTTATGATTAAAAGGTTTTTTTCTTCAATACAATAGTGCAAGCAGAGTGCTTGGCATACAGGAAGTGCTCAATACACAGCTGTCCAATGAAAAGATAAATTTGAAAGTTCTAGGACACTGCTATAGTGCTCTTTATCCAGTTAAAACCTAAGATCATTTCCAGGTGCTCACTTACTAGTATATCAGAAGATTTGCCTTCAACCTTCAGATGGGTGGAAGCAGTGGGTAGGAAGTAGAAAAAAAAACAAAAACAAAACTATGCTGGCCAGTAGTGCCTATGTCATCCTTGCCTTCATCTACCCCCAAACTTAATCAGCTAAACTACATGGCTGAAAGATAGTCCCATTCTGTTCGACAACAGACAACTGAGCTTCTAAAAATACACAACACAAATATTACCATAATGAGAAATCAGGAATTTGTTAATTTTTAAAATCACTGCAAATTTCATACCTGATGTGGATAGGCATCGCCTGAACCCATCTGTCTTTTATTCTGGTCAAAGATGATCCACAGTTGGCTGTCAAATTCTGATTCATATAATAATTCACAAAGTAGTGGGCAGCTTGGAGTTACTTCCCCACTTTTGGGCTATAAAAATAAAGAATTATTACCTGACATGGTTCACATGATTTCTAATGAAGATTTGTAATACTGTTACTGATGAGACTTTTACAACAAAAATATTAAAATTTTTTCTTGAGACAGCCAATTTTTTAAATGTAGAACATCTGGTATTTTGGCACTGATAACAGGTACTTCTCTTTTAAAAATACAAACCTAGCCATTTGTATTAATAAATTAACATGTATTTTCTTTATAAAACTGAAATTTTATATTCACTGAAATCAATCTCCCAATTAAAACCAAATATTATGTTTTAATAAGAGTTTTACTGAAATCTATGGATCCTACATAAACTCTTTTATCCAACATTTATACTGGCCTCAAATACCTTTACCACTCATTCAACCTAGGAATTGTTCTAATGTCTCACTGCTCCAAAGCCTGCTTCACAGAAAGCAAACAGGCTACCTACTACAATACTCTGAAGGCATCTGGCATTGATGAGATACCTAACCACTGGACAGGTAATACTGTCCAGGTACCACTGAATAGATTCACTGATTACAAAAACTAAGGCTCAAAGGCCAGGTCACCACAAACTACAATTTGTGACTTCAGACTTGAATGGTACTTAGATTATTACAAATCATAATTTCCCTAAGAATAATTCCAAATTAAGCACTGTTAATTACTTGATTCTATTTCATATTTACATAGACTAAATTTATCATCCTCCCGTTTTAAATTCTGATTCATTAACAAAACACAAAAGTGCACTGTAAAAGTCTACTTTATTGTAAAGATACTTACTTGATGAAAGTTATAGGTAAGGATCATTTCATAAAGTTGACGATTATTTGGCAAAACATCTCTTGATCCTAAAGGTTTTGTTTTTGCACTCAGTGGGCTGTAATTAGACGATGAGTAGTTATTTGATTCAAGAATTAATTTAATGAGACAAAACTATAATCAACAAAATCAATAACATATCACAAGATACAAATACACATTCCTAAATACTACCCTTTTCAGTATACTTTATAATATTTTAATCAATAACTTACCTAATTCTTTATTGACTGAACCATAACAATACATATTATAAATTTTGCAACATTATAAAGATAATCTTTTCACAATAAAAACATTTTCAAATGACAACTAATAGTCCTTAGTATAATCAGATCCCAATGTTAGATGCTAGAGTGGCAATCACTAACAGTGTTGAAGAACAGGTTTTGATTGCAGGTGGCGCTCACTCCTCACAGAATAGGTCCTGCTGGGTGCACTGAAAATTTTACATACATGCTATACAATGCTAGAAGCTACTGCTGGGGTTGCCTCAGAGACCTGCCAGGATTGAGGCTAGAGTGTCATAAACTGAATTTTCATTTCCAACATTCGGATGGATTTAAGAAAATTACTATCTCTTCAAAGAGTGTAAGATCCTCCTGCCCCCCACCACATTAATATTCAACATCCTTAGCCCTAAAACATTTAATGATACCGTAGTGTTTGGACCCAGCTCTTCAAAGTTATGCAGGGAGCCAGATCTTCATATTTCAAGGAGGACTGAACATCAAAACGGTTGATTCCTTCTGATGCATGCTATGAAGGATATTTATCAAATTAGTTTCTCAAACTTCACTGAAAATAAACTCTATTTTATAACAATATTAAGACCTAAAATAAATGTCTAATGCAAAGTTGGTAAGCACCCATAAACAGGACTACTTTTAAATTACCTGTGGTTATTTTAAGAACTACTGGTAATGTCCCCAATGAAGTATAAATTCAACCAGTGAGATTATTTTTCAATAATACAAACAAATGAATTTAAAAATAATGAAAATGTGGAACTCACAATGTTTAACTGAGGAGCGGTACACACTATCCCATGGAAAGAAATGGTGTAATCAATATTGACATCACTAAGACTAGCCCACCAACGGGCAATGCAGAATTCAATTGCTTTCCCACTCTGCAAAGAAAAATAATTACAAATGTATAAATAATCTCAGATAATGTCAGAACTACATATGCTCAATGTTCTCATTTTATTTCAAATTACAGAATATAAATGATAGATGTTTCAAAGCAATGCTATGCCTTCAAACTTTTCCTACTTGTAAAGCAAGAGAACACAATAACTTTTAACTGTGCTTGGAGTTATGGAAATTACAGTTGCAGGGATATAGTGCAGGCATTTAAATACATACAGTTATTTACTCATAATTCTACACTGCTTGTCATAAAAGATCTGCGGCAGCTTTTGAAAACATATACAATAAAATAATGGTGAAAACAAACTGGAATAAAAACCTAGGACCAAAGGAAAAATAATGATAGGAGAAAGGGTATTACAGCTTTATAAGGCATATTCAATAGCCACAGATTAATTTCAGGCTCCAAGTTGCCTGGCAACCAAAACAAAATGAAATTATGATTACTTAAATTTTCCCCATTAAAATAATGAAAAACAAAAACTTCCCGGTGCTCAGTTTTAAATTACGTTTCCTAGAAATCAGTATATTAAAAAGTTTAAAGATGAATCATGACACTGATACATACTTGAACACAAGTGAAAGTAATCAGAAAAGTAAGATATAGGCAAGATCATATGACCAACTACGGAGCAGGTTCAAGACAGAACGTCAGTACATTCACCTTCCATGGAGGAAGGTCTAATCCAGTGATGGCGAACCTTTTGAGCTCGGCGTGTCAGCATTTTGAAAAACCCTAACTTAACTCTGGTGCCCTGTCACATATAGAAATTTTTTGATATTTGCAACCATAGTAAAACAAAGACTTATATTTTTGATATTTATTTTATATATTTAAATGCCATTTAACAAAGAAAAATCAACCAAAAAAATGAGTTCGAGTGTCACCTCTGACACGCATGTCATAGGTTCGCCATCACTGGTCTAGTCATTATTTCTAACACTATGGGTAAGAATGAAGACCTGCCATATTTGAAGTAGTTTCTGTAAGAAGCAGTAGCAGTTTCACCTAGAAAGCAAATTAACCTCATGGGTAGTAATAAAATAACTTAAGTGATGCATAGAACTGTCTTAAATAAGGAAATAATCTACAGTGGGATAAAGACACACTATCAGTCAGGGTCCCGATGCAAGGCAAGAG
This sequence comes from Myotis lucifugus, assembly GCF_000147115.1. Classification (NCBI taxonomy): domain Eukaryota; kingdom Metazoa; phylum Chordata; class Mammalia; order Chiroptera; family Vespertilionidae; genus Myotis; species Myotis lucifugus. Next base: position 8,111,482 of record NW_005871081.1, read on the forward strand.
TATCTGTCAGACCAGCACTTTCTTTGACTAAATTATTTAAGAGTTAAAAAGAGATTAATTAATATTTACCTCAGACTCAATCTCAAGTATCCTAATTAGATTACTTATCTTCCTACTTCATTTATTTGGCATTAACAAAATAAAGAGCCCAAAAAAACTCTGAATATAAACTATAAAATCAAATTCAAATTCAAATACTTATCCACACCGAAAGGGAAGAGAAATTGTTTCAGGATTTCGAACTATTAATTAAAACTTACTAAGACAGGAAAAGCTTCAGTCAGAGTTCCTTTTTCTGGAAGGGAACAAAACTTATAGAATTCATGGCTTCGATATGCTCTTTGCTTCACAAGTTGTACTGCATGAAGAACAAACTTGGCCAATACCTCAGAAGAACAAGAACACACTGTAACTTCTAAAATAAAAAAGAAGCAAAATTTTATGCTGGTAAGATTCAAAATGGACATAAAATGATTTTAAGAATGCCCACTTATTAGGAAATAATATATCAATAATCAAATTATATATTCAAATGAAATTTGCATATTTTCTTAAAAACAAAGACTCAATAGAGTATTAATAAAGCTGAAAGGGCAGAAGATTCAGCTATGGAAAATAAATAAATCAGGATTAAAATAAACAACCACTATGCTGCAAATACCAGGAAACAGCAAGCTTTCTATAGGTGGACACACAATTATCCTAATCAGACACCTTTTAAAATCCCTCTCCCCTCTGCTAAGCTCAACCTTTCCTCTTCTTTTAGTAGAAAGCCAAGTAATTCCTGATAGAGGATTTTAATTTTAGAAACCTCTATTTTGTCATCATGCTTAAATTCCATTAGTATCTATTCAACTTCATTAATATTTTTTCCTAGTCTCTCCCTCTTGGCTTATTTGTATTCTATTTGCTTCTAGAAGGGATAATGTCAGAACTACATACGCTCAGCTTTATTCCGAGGTAGAGGTAAGCCCAAATCACTGTGAAGCAGGATCAGCAGCTTATCTACTGAATATCCACTCCTATACAGGAAACTAAGCAGGGCTTAATTCTCTGGTTCACAAGGTCAAGTTGGCACAGAGCTCTGTGAACCTAATCAATTGCTAATAATACAAAACCTGATGTTATTAACAGTAAGTTTTATTTGAAATAGGAATCATCTGTAGTACTTTTTTTTCTTTTTGACACCCCCTAGCCCAGTGGCCGGCAAACTGCGGCTCAAGAGCCACATGCGGCTCTTTGGCCCCTTGAGTGTGGCTCTTCCACAAAATACCGACTTCTTCGTATGGGCCACCAAGTTTCGCATTGTATGTGCGCGCCTGCATGTGCGCGCCTGCACGTGGTATTTTGTGGAAGAGCCACACTCAAGGGGCCAAAGAGCCGCATGTGGCTCGCAAGCCGCAGTTTGCCGACCACTGCCCTAGCCCTAGCCCCATCCCTGCCTGAGATCAAATTGACAAATAACATTAAGTTTAAGGCATGCAACCTGAAGATTTGATGTACTTAAACACTATGAAATGTTTACCACAATAAGGTTAGTTAACACACACTATACAGTTACCAATTTTCTCGATAGTAAGAACATTTAAAATCTACTCTCTTAGCAAATTTCAAGTATACAATTCAGTATTGTTAACTACAGTCACCATTAAATCTCTTGAATTTATTCATAGCTGAAAGTTTGTACTCTTCAACCAACATCTCCCCATTTCCTCCACCCTCTGTAGTACATTTCTAATCTGAGACTGTTAAATGCTCTGATCTCTTTACATTCTGAATCATCTGATAACTTTTTATTTAAAAAAAAAACACAACTAATTATTTTCAACACCAGCCTAAACAAGTCACAATTAGGGCATTATAATTACTAACATCTACCATCAAAAAGATTTCAGAATCAGTATTAACTGTAGATTTTTATTCTTTAAAATGATTAGTGTATATTTCATCAGAGCCTAACGTTATATATCTCCAAGGGGCTCTGTCTACATGCATGGCAGCCAGAGTCGTTCAACAATGCAACTCTAACTCCAATCACTAACAGGTAAGGCATTATGCTAAACTAAGTTAAAATCTTGAATATTAAAACATTAAGATGGCCTGATCTGATGTATGAGCCAATGATAAATAATAACAGATCTTTAAAAAGTTTAAAATCTACTAGCAAATCTAGAGTGCCAGATATACCCTGAGTGGCCAGATTATTATGACCACCCCATCAGTACTTCGTTGGGCCACCTTTTGCCTTCAATACTATGGCGATTCCTCTTGGCATGGACTCCACGAGATGTTGAAAGGTGATGCGAGGAATCTGACACCATGCCTGATGAATAGCACTGTCCAGTTCTGTGAGATTTGACAGTTGTGGTACCAGCTGCCTGATGGCTCTTTTAACTTCGTCCCACAAATGCTCAATTGGATTGAGATCTGCTGATTGTGGGGGCCACCTAAGCAAGGTAAAGTCTCCCTCATGTTCTTGAAACCACTCCTGCACAATACGAGCACCGTGGCACGGCGCATTGTCTTGTTGGAAGAAGCCATCTCCATTGGGATACGCCATCAACATGATAGGATGAACTTGATCAGCAACGATACTTAGGTATGTTGTGCTATTCAGACATTTATAATGATCTGGCCCTCTAGTAACTTCAGCGGGAAATTATAGCTAATTTGCCTACAAACGCCAGGTGGTCATAATAATCTGGCCACTCAGTGTATATTGTTATGAGGAAAATATGCATTACAAATACATGAACTTTATATAGCAGGGGTCCTCAAACTTTTTAAAAAGGGGGCCAGTTCACTGTCCCTCAGACCGTTGGAGGGCCGGACTATAGTTTAAAAAAAACTATGAACAAATTCCTATGCACACTGCACATATCTTATTTTGAAGTAAAAAAACAAAATGGGAACAAATACAGTATTTGTATTTGCATGTGCCCCGCGGGCCGTAGTTTGAGGACCCCTGTTATATAGTCATAATCATAAAAGAGATAGAATGTACAGAAAGATAAGTGCTCAATATAGACTTTAGTTTTACTTACCAGCCCATGTTGCACCCTCAGGAACCTCAATAAAATGCCTTCGAATTTGGCCAGGTTTAAAATGTACATCTGTAAAGGCTAGATCATAGTGTGAGGATTCATTTACTCTGAAAATTAATATAAATTATTGATTAAATGTGATACTCTCATAAAAAAAAGGCTTTATATTAATTATAAGCCCACTAGTACTCTAGATTTTAATAGTTCGTTAGAAATTAATACTTAAAGGCTGGTTACAAAACAGTGTGCATAATACAATCTCATTTTTGCAACATATTAGCAGAGATAAACTCTGGCTAGCCCAGTATAAATGATTTTTCTACTTTTTACCTGTCTGCTTTATAATCTATAAGATACACATACACACACATACACACACAATAAGCAAGTTCACTTTTTTCATTAAAGAAATTGTGCTTCATTCACAGAATTTTTCCAATTATCAGAATTTGGGCTATAGAGAGCTCTAAATATTACAACCAAAGGTAATTTTTTATGTCATTGGTACTGATTGTAGCTCTAAGACTACTATTAAATAAACCCCCTTTTGTAGTTTCAAAATGTTTGCAAAGCATGACACAGTAAAGAAAAAAATCTACTTTCATACCATTTTTGTAAGAAGTCAATGAAACATAAAGGTCTAATGTATATTACCCACTATGAAAACCTAAAGTACACACTAAGGACAAATTCTAGTCAGTGTGACAAAAATTTAATGAGAGCCTACTATATAGAAGGCATTGTTATTAGGAGTCCTTTGCCACAAACAATCGAGAGGGGACAGAAAAACCACCTGAGACATTTAATGCAACACGTTCTTGGTAGACAGGAAGTGTTAGAAGAGATTTGGTCCGTGCAAAGGGACCAGGGAAAGCTTCCTGAAGGAGATAATGTCTCAGCTGATGCCTGAATCTTATACATTACTTTGTCTAGGCTCCTGCTGGACTTCTAGAAAACATAAGGTTGAGAACTTAGCTGTCCTGGAATTTTTCATGTGTACGTCACTTTTTACCTCCTCAATTCCATCCTATGTTTCGTATAAGCTGAGACTATTGCACATTTAATATTTACCAGGTAACTAATTCTATATAAAAACTGTTAACTTAGAACTTTCTATTGTTTCCAATACTCACATAATCTCAATCCTGTCCTTATTCTACTCAACTATTTGTTTTGTATAAATACTGTAAAATGGGCTCCATATTGAACATGTAAGATACAGTTCCTGTGTTTTCTTCAGTGGGCTCAGTCAAATGGGTGGGTAAGTGGGTAAATTAAATAAAAAATGACAATATATTCGCTGAAGTCTGTGTTACAGGCATGTAAAAAGCATTAGGAAGCAGCAAGAAGGGCCTCCCTTCCCCTGGGGATGACCAGGAACATGCTTGGTGGTTGAGAAACAGGAAACCGAAGCACAGAAATCAACCCAGTCCTGAGGAAGCCCGGAGTGTCAGCATCTGTGACCTCACGGAATATGATGTATGTAAAATGACAGGAAACACTGGTTTATAAAGGATCCTTGTTTGCTATTTTAAGGAGCACAACTTCGTCCTTGAACATGCCACTGATATATTTAAATGGGAAGCAATATGATCAGCCTTGAATTCCTTGGCTTCAGGTGGAAGACAAGATGGAAAGCGAAGAGTCTGGAAACTGCAGGTGACTGGAAAAGTGGAAGACCCAGGGAGAAAAACAGTAATCCCAGAGACAAGGGGATTAAAATGGAGTGGGACCAGAAGAGAATGAAGTCATATATTAATATTTCAGAGGGATTGGGCAAGATGAAGACTAAGAGGTCCTCTGAATCGGGCATGCTGGTGGAAGGCAGTTTCAATGCAGGGGCACAGAACAGATGTCATCACTAATTCTCACAGTGAACAAGGAATAACATGGTTGACTATGTGCCACTTGAACTTTGAGCAAGGAGCAGAACTAAAGCCTGGTTATCTAGTTCTTGCCAATTAACCCTTTAGAAGTTCACATTGTTGTCATAAGTAACCATTAAAAAAAAATTGTTGACCCTTGAACAACATGGGGATAAGGGTGTTGACCCTGTAAGCAGCCAAAAATCCATGTACAACTTTTGATTCCCCCAAAACTTAGTTGTCCCTCAGTAGCCACAGGGGATTGGTTCCAGGACAACCCATGGGGTACCAAAATCTGAAGATGCTTAAGCCCCTGTATAAAATGGTGTAGATTAGAGCAGAGTCAGCCTTCCACACCTGTGGACTCCCAACTACGAATCAAAAACAGTGTAAGTACAGGCATTTATTGAAAAAATTCACAAGTAAGTGAACGCACACAGTTAAAACCTGTGTTGTTCCAGGGTCAGCTGTTACTGTACGGGGAACGTGTTACTTACTTTGATGCTATAACTGCGGTGACTGGAACTCTGAACAGAGGACCTGCATTAGGGGATGCTATATCATAGCCACATACCTAAAAAACAGCATGTTCATGTTTCAGTATCCATAAATTAAACAAAGAAAAAAGGAAAAAGTGTAATCTATTCATAGAATAAATTAATCTAATATGAAAATTTAAAGGTCTTAAGCACAAGTTGATTAATTTTCTGCTTCAGGTCACATGATTAATGGCAAATAGCCTAAATAAATACATGCAGGACAACCCTTGTCTAATTCACACTAATGGGGAAAAGGACTGCCACATAAAGTACTTTTAAACATTTTAAAGGTAAAGAAAGTTTAAAATAAATGAAGCTACCCCAATACCTCTGTATAATGTAATCCTTCTCTTAAGCCCCGGGGATCCACACGTATGTTTATATGTCTACATTGATTCATGAGTTCCAAATGGCTAGGACACTGAACCCAAGATGAGTTTGAAGTTAAAGCTAAATGAAGCTGAAGGGATATTTTTTCAGAGTTTTCTGGCATTAAAGAAAAACAAAAATTAAAGATTAGTACTTTCTCTTTCATTTAAAAAAGTTCAATCTTCTCAAAAAAATTTAGCAAATTTGTAAAAGGCACTAGGCAAAACACAGCTTAAATAAAAATCACAGAATCTTCCTCAAGCTTTAGTTCACTTATAATCCATTCACACTTTCACTCAACACTGCTACAGCCTTAAATTAATATAAGGATTTTGGGTGAATATTTTTCATTACTGCATGTGGAAATGATATTTGATCAACATGAAGACTGTCAAATATACAGTGAGGACTCTTTTGTTTACCTCATTGAGCAGAGGCACTCTTGGCTGCTTCTACTTCCTACTCTGCCTTATACCCAAGTAGTAAAAGTGGAAAAGAAAAGGTATTTGATCATTTATCCACAATTTAATAAAAATGTAGGTAACTGAAGACCCATTTTGCATATTTTCCTGGGTAGTCAGAATGCAAACTGAATTGCCATAGTATTGGAATCCCTAAGTGCCATCATTTTTTCTCTAAAATCTATAATATTTAAAATAATACACTGCCCCTGGCTGTGTGGCTCAACTGGTTGGAGCATCGGTCGTCCCATACACCAAAAGGTTACAGGTTTAATCCCTGATCAGGGCACATTGTTAGGTTACAGGTTTGATTGCTAATCTGGCATGTACAGGAGGCAACTGTTTGATGTTTCACTCTCACCCTGATGTATTTCTCTCTCTCTCTCTCTCTCTCTCTCTCAAAATCAATGAAAACATATCCTTGGGTGAAATAATAATAATAATAATAATAATAATAATAATAATAATAAATATAAGAATAATGACAATATTGTCAATTTATGTTTTCTCTTTAGAACATTAGCCCAAACAGCATTTCTCTATTATGATACTATTCACTTAAATAATAAATGTGAGCACTTTAGCTTACCATCCATTTAGTACTTACCAGTTTTTTCTGGAAATACAGGTTCAATGCCAACACCATGATCTGAAGGTGCCATCACCTGAACAGGATCTCTGAGGTAGATGCCACGGTTATTTCCAACGGTAACAGTGAAACCTAATTTATTAGCAAATGATGTATTCTGAACGAGGTAGTCATAGGCTTTATCAACCTAATTACAAGAACACAGAGAATAAGATATAAATGGTTAGGTCAAGAAAATATTTTGTTGCAAGTTACCAATTTGATTTCACTTGTGGTAAAGTACAAGCAAAAAGTTAATTTCTATATACAGCTCTCTAAAATTAAAAGGACAAGGATACTTTCATAGACAAATTACAGTCTAACTACTGGACTCACCTACCCTACTTTCTTCATTCACATTATTATTCCCAACTGACCAAAGTGAGGAACTCTCCCACATGCCAGTATAATTTACCAGTTTTTGCCCTTTACCTGTTTGCTTTGAATTTCTACCCTCTATATGTTCTACATGTATTATATTTCTCTATCTTACTGCAACAAATTTTGTCTTAACTAAAAAATTTGTTTTCATATCCTCTTTGCTTACAGTTCAGAGACCACTATGATATAATCTAGAATTAGATATACTCATTCATCATTATAACAGGAAATATTATCTAACAAAGCTAAAATATTTTCTCAATGACTTACAACACAGTTTCCATACAAACAACAATACCTGAATAATACCATGTCCTTGGGCAAATACTTCTATATTGTCAGCCTTCACTGCAGTGTTTTCTAGAGCTCTTCTAACTGAATGAACTGTGTAGTTAACATTATTAGCTTTTAGACCTAAAATTTAAAAAGAAAAAAGTGTTAGAGAACTCACTACTTTGAAACCTTTCCCCCTTCACCAGTACAGATAACATGTGCATTCCCTGGTTTTCATGTCTTGTGCTTCAACACTCACTTTTAAATCTTAAAAAAACAAAAACAAAAAACCCACTAAACAATCTAACCAAAACTGCTGGCATCACACAAAGACTTATGTAAGAAAAATGACTGTGTTCCCATTATGCAAGGGCATGAAAACAGGCTATGCAGAGATAATGTAAATGTAAGAAGCATATACCTAAAGGCATTCCAATGACATTTGCTTTAAAACACTGCTGGTCAAACAATACAGGGGTGAGCAAAAGTAGGCTTACAGTTGTGAGTATACAAAACAGTTTATTCTTATATTAGTATTTACTAATCATTCTATTATCTTCCATATGAACAACTGTAAACCTACTTTTGCTACCACTGTATAGTTGCTGGCAGTAGTTTTCAACCTGACTGCATGTAATAAAAACACCAGGAGAACTTAAACAAGCAGAAAAGATGCTGAGGCCTCACCACAGACCAATTAAAGTAGCATCTTTGAGACTAGATCCCAGGCACAAATATGAATTAAAAGCTTCCAGGGTAATGCTAGGGAGCACCCAGGCTGGGAATGACTGTTCTACAGGAAGAATATGGAGGCCACCAATCTGTAAACCCTGCATTAATGCCTGCTGTTAAGGATCAAAGATAAGTAATATAGTATTGCTGCCCTCTCCAGAGCTCAACAAACGTGTAAATTCTTATGATATTGTAAGAAATGAGCAAAACAAACGTGGAAACATCATGCCGCTGTAAGAGCAAATAAGGTGAAGCTCTATCAGAGGGACAAATACATGCACAGGAGTTTGCAAGTCCAAAAAATGGGAGAAAGGAATTCTAGGCAGAGAGCAGTATGACCAAAGGCAGGAGGCATGCGCAAACTTGAAATATTTGGAATATGCATGCTTATAAGCCAAACCAATGGACATGGACAACAGGGGGATGAGAGCATGAGTGGGGGGTGGGGGGGGGAGGATGGGGATTTAATGGGGGGGATGAGGACACATTTGTAATACCTTAATAAAGAATTTAAAAAATATATATTTGGAGAGGTTGAACAGGACTAGTAATAAGGGGAATCCTGGAAATTATATCAGAGGGACACTTCTGAGGTAAAACTGTCACAACAGTCTGGGTACCCTAACTTTGAGTGCTAGTCAATGTCAATGCCACCCTATTTCATGATATAAGCCTCCTGCACAGCATACTAGAAATTCCTACGTCTCTTTCCACTTCACTTTGCTCCACAGAAATATTCATTACCTTCCAATAACGAATACAGACTATTACTTTTTTAAAAAATAATTTTTAAAAAATAGATTCGAGAGAGAGGAAGCGGGGCAGTGGAGAGGGGGGTGGAAAGAAACATTGACTGGTTGCCTCCTGCATGTCTTCCTGAACTTGCAACCTAGGTATGTGACCTAATTGGGGATCAAACATGCCACCTCTTGGTGTACGGACGAGGCTCCTACCAACCGAGCCACACCAACCTGGGTGATAACTATTTAGTATTTTTTTTCATAGGTTATCTCCTCCAACCATAATATAAACTCCACATGGACAGACATTTTTGATGTTTTGTTCACTAATTTAGCCCCTGAGCTAAAAGAATGCTTGATAGTCATTAATAGCCAATAAATAAATCTATTTGTTGAATGGATAATGAATACACAGTCAAATCATTATCATCACATAAATTATTCTCACCTTAAACTTTACTTTGAGTCCCAGAACATTATCAATTCTATCACATTTTCTCACCATAAGAATTTCAGAAAATGAAAACAACTGTCTGTAATCAGGTAAGATAAACTTATTCAATAATCCTCTATAATAAAGAGCTAATATGCTAATTAGACTGGACAGCGAAATTTCCTTCCGAAAAGACCAGTGGGTGGGGGGCGGGGCGGAGAGGCAGCCGGAGGGGAATGAGGGCTAAGCCACTTGCAGGAATTTCGTGCATCAGGCCTCTAGTTTTTTATGTCTATTACCTAAATATTATGCTATAAAAATAAAATTGTCTAGATACTTAATACCTACTTACCTAATCTTATAAATAAACAATACATTTCAGTAGCAGGACTAAGGTAAATTATAAAATAATACATTTAAAATCCATTTTATATGCCATGTCTATCTCATTAAGAAAAGTAATTAGCCCTGGCCATTGTGAACCAGTTGTTAGAGCATAGGACTGCACACTGAAGGGTCTTGGGTTGGATTCCCAGTCAAGGACAGGTACCTGGGTTGCAAGTTCTATCCTGCATGCAAGAGACAACCAAATGATGTGTCTTTCTCACGTTGATCTCTCTCTCCCTCCCTCCCCTCCTTCCATTCTCTAAAAATCAAGGGGAAAAATATCCCTGGGTGAGAATTAACAAAAAAAGGAAGGAAGGAAGGAAGGAAGGAAGGGAGGGAGGGAGGGAGGGAGGGAGGGAGGGAGGGAGGAAATTAAACTGTTTAAAATATATGTGCAATAGCTAAAAATTCACCATCGCTTTACTGGAAATAGTACCACGTAGAGCAGTAAGAAATGTCCTTACCTGAAAGTATCAGGGCGATACCTCCACATGCATTGGGAGAAGACATGGATGTCCCATTCATTAGTTGAGTTCCTCTCAATGTCCAGTTAGGAACAGAAGCAATGGCTCCTCCTGGTGCACTGATACTCACTCCAAGGGCCCCATCAGCACTGAATAAAAGGCCATTAGTTTGCTTACAATGATAATAACTGGATAAATATGGGTGTTCAAATAATTTATAGTATAATCCCGTGGACTACTTGAAATCATTGGAATCAATGGAAAAAATACCCAGCACAACTGTTTCCCCATTGAGCAGATTTTTCCTTTGTAAATGATCAAAATCTGTGTGTGTGTGTGTTGTGTGTGTAACAGACTTAGGTGTAAAAGGTTATCGGGTATGTTTATGAAAAAAAAATTAAATAAATTCTTTAAAATAAATTTTGCCATTGCTCAGACTCCTTGATGAATATACTTCTCTTGGCCATGACTATAAGCTTTGCCTTTGTCTGAATTAATACAGCACTGTCCAATAGAAATATGTGGGACACATGTCATTATAAATTTTCTAAAAGCTTCATTTAAAAAACGTGACAAGAATTTGAAGTTAATTTTAATGATGTACTTTCTAATTCAACATATCCAAAATATAATTTCAATATGTAACTGATAGAAAAATGTGAGTTAATTTACATCTTAATTCAGACTAACTTCATGGGATTAGTGGCTGACATATTGGACAAAATCAACAGTGCTGCCTGGTGGCTGACATATTGGACAAAATCAACAGTGCTGCCTGGTTTAGGGCTTTGGCTCTAAATTAATGAATTAAAGTCCGTAGAGTTCATTATCTCATTGTCCCCAAACACAAGCTCTGCCCTCTGCCCCAAGTAAAGGAAGAATAAACGCACACTACACTTCTTCTCTCCTTTGTACCATTCTTCCCCAACTGACTAAATTATTTTTATTCTTGGGAGGGATACTAGTGCAATTTGGTTTCTTATTCTTGGGAGGGATACTAGTGCAATTTGGTTTCATATTTTTACACAGAGATCTGAAAGCATGCAAATCATATCTTCCTCACGAAATGGGTTAGTGGCATCCCTTTTAATAATTATCTTAAAACAAATATTGTGAAGTAAATATCTGTTGACCTGTCGTATTATCAAGTGACAGAAGTGCCTGAATAGTGTAATCTTCCATTTATGCACAGAATGACTAAAAGGTTGTTACCCAAATATACTACAGATGAAATTTAGGGTAATTTTTGCTTACTTCTTGGCATCATCTATATTGTCTACCACTGTTCACAATGAGTACTTGGTATCTTATTATTAAAGAAAATAAACTGGAAGAGTCATCAATTCTAACAGACTTACTTCCTGTATTAATTTTCCACTAATCTGTTAAAGTGGCTAATAGGAAAGCATTTAATCTGTGTTCTAAAAATGGGTTCTATAAAATGTGAATAAAAATTGTATTAAAAAAAATTTCTAATATAAACCTTACATATTTCTTATAAAAACCTTATGCAAACATTATATTAAAATTTCCTTAAAATATGCCGAAACCGGTTTGGCTCAGTGGATAGAGCGTCGGCCTGCGGACTGAAAGGTCCCAGGTTCGATTCCGGTCAAGGGCATGTACCTTGGTTGCAGGCACATCCCCAGTGGGAGATATGCGGGAGGCAGCTGATCGATGTTTCTCTCTCATCGATGTTTCTAACTCTCTATCCCTCTCCCTTCCTCTCTGTAAAAAATCAATAAAATATATTTTTAAAAAATAAATAAAATTTCCTTAAAATAAAAAACTTTTCTTCTAAAATACAACATGTAATAAAATTCAAAACATGTTTCTGTAGCTATTGTTTGGTAATCTGCCTTTAAGATATATGCCATACTTGCAAACATCAAGAATACAAGTAACTTCTTTGTCTGGCAGTCTTTCCTGATGAAGAGGATTTTTAAAATAGCCTACAGAATATATTCATTCAGTGATCATTAGTCAATGTTTTATATTCACACCCTGTCTAGTAATTAAAAACCAAGTCTTTTCAATAATATTCAAGTTTATAGTACAGTAAACATGAAACCAATTCTCTCAATTCTTAGGAAAACTGGTTTATGAACCACTATCTGCTTAATCAGAGCTTCCCCACAATTCATAAACTCATTTTCTTAAAATAATTATTTAAAAGTTCTATATAAAAATAAGACTGACAAAAGCTAGTTTAAACATTCTCTAATACTTGCTGTTTATCCTGACTATAAGATAAAACAATATTTAAAAATCAATTTTAGAAAAGAACAAGTTTAATAATTAATGCATTTATTAACTAAACATAAAAGATATAAACATTTGCTGACTTTGACTCTTATCCTATTTCTAGCCACTCTTACTCAATGATGTATAGTTTTAGGCCAGTTAGTTAGGCTAATGAGGGCAGTCTATGACATAGGTGAAAATATAGGCAAAGCTTCTTCAACCACATGCAGATCCACAGCCTGATTGCTTTTAATGACAGTTAAAAAAAATTACTAAAATAAATTTTATTTTTTAAAAAAGAAATTACCTAGAGATAGTTAGGAAGATACCTGTAACTCAGAGGATTAAATTTAGCATTATCATATTTGATCTGATCCCAACCAATTTTTCTAATCTTATCTTCCAATAGTCCCTTTGATATGTTTTATACATTCAACAAACCCAATTACTACTTATTTCCCCAAATCTTTGCATTAAAACCTGCTCATCTTTGGGTTCATGCTATTCTTGCCATATAAAATTCCCTACTTCTCAAAATCCTATCCATAGTTTTTTTTAAAAAAAGTTTTATTTTATTAATTTCAGAGAGGAAGAGAGAGATAGAAACATCAATGATGAGAAAGAATCATTGATCGACTGCCTCCTGCATACCCCACACTGGGGATCAAACCCGAAACTCCAGCATATGCCCTTGACCAGAATCGAACCCAGGACCCCTCAGTCCGAAGGCTGACACTCTATCCACTGAGCCAAACCATTGAGGGTCCTATTCATCTTTTAAGGCCCACTCTAATACCATTACCTCTTTGAAGGGTTCCACTCAAAAGGAAGTGATACTCCCACCTATATAATGTCCTAAAACGAAATTGTGAACTCAGATGACAACCTATTCATTTATTACTGAAGGCAATAAGGTATTTGCTGAATTAAATTCAAAGTTGATTCTCTTTTTAAAAAAATAATTCCAAAGAGGTAAAAAGATGAATTAAAATAGGCTTTATTTTCCAGAAGGTACTTGTACCTGATGTCATAATGAGGGATTATATAAATGTGGGCTTACTATACCTCTTGAGAAAGATAATCAGTTCCTGGAATCAGAGAAATATACTTCACAGAGGGGCTTCAAGAAACCAAAATAGATGAAATTCATTTATCAAACAGAACTTGCCTACTATGGATTGAACCCAAAATTGCTCAATACATTATAATTTCAGACACATAAACACAGGGACTGCAGGCCTATAACTGTGACCAAACAAAAGCTTGGTCCTTTATTTCACCTAAGTTAAACATCAAAAGTACTGCAAAAAAAGGCCTTCACTACTTTCTAAAGATAATCTAGCCCTTACTTTGCGTTCAGATCCTCATAAATGAAGGATTTGGGGGCACAGGCCTAAGAATTTACACTCAGAATACATCTAACAATGAAATGGCTGCATTTTACTTCTTTAATTATCAGTTTCCTTGAGATAAATTCTCAATCAAAATGAAAATGCTGAAAAAGTAAAAACTATTAGAAAGAATCAGTAAAATTACCAAAACTCTGCCTCACCTACCATGTAAAATTTAGCCAAATATTTATAATAGTCTACCTGTCCTACCCTCCACCTACCTGGGCCCTCTAGAAGACCACGTATATTGATTGGCAGGTAATTTCTCTCTGAGAGAATATTCAGCAACCATCATATCAGGTGAAACATAAGCACCAACACCTGTGGGATTAGATTTCATAATTAACAAAAGGACACAAAATATGCATGTTAACTCTAATCCACTATTCATTCGGCTACATGACCTTGGGTAAATTGTTTGATGTCCCTACGCCACAGCTCTGTCATAAAATGAAAAGATAAAAAAACTTAACTAAGGAAAATTTACTATGTACCAAACATTATACTATGTGACTTGTTTTTGAGTATAAAAACATCCATTAAGATTATTATGTGGATTACAAATAATGTACCTGAAAGTGTATTTAGATGTAAAAGAAAAAGAAATGTGTTTTAAACTATAAAATATAACATTAGAGGAATAAAGGAGTTAGTTGACTGGCATTTTTAAATGAATGACCATTCTATTGAAAACGCCACGGATAATATTGGCAGTATCCCACTGCTCAAAAGTAGCTACAATAATGAGCAAAACAACAAAGACAGAACATGTCAGTCTTGTAGATACATATGAAAATGAAGCCTCGTTAGACTCTGAAACACAATATAGAGATCAAACTTGGTTCTTTCATTTCAGAAATTAGGAAACATGACATACAGAAATTGAAAAAAATATACAAAATACACATTAATGACTGGAAGAGAAAAGATTTAGAATCCAGGTATACCAGCATCTACTAGTAATTCCTCTTTACAACATATACACATGCAGAGTAGAAGACTAGATAAATATATGTGAGTTAAGAGGATTTCGGTTAACAATGCTACCACATAAAACTGCAATTATTTTGTAAAATTTAAAATTTTCAGTGAATATGGGGATAAGAAAACAAAAAAACACTGAGTATTAGAGCAGAGCAATAAACTTGATCTTTAGGTACCTCTTTCAGATCTATTTTTGGTTTCATTTTCATACTAGAGGCCCGGTGCACAAAAATTTGTGTACTCAGAGGGGTCCCTCAGCCTGGCCTGTGCCCTCTCACAGTCTGGGACACTTCGGGGGATGTCCACCTGCTGGCTTAGGCCCACTCCCCAGGGATCGGGCCTAAGCTGGCAGTCAGACATCCCTCTGGCAGTCCGGGAGCCCTCGGGGTATGTCCACTTGACAGTGGGGAGCAGGTCTAAGCTGCAGTCGGACATCCTTAGCGCTGCTGAGGAGGCGGGAGAGGCTCCCACCACCACCGCTGTACTGGCAGCCGTCAGCCTGGCTTGTGGCTGAGCAGAGCTACCCCTGTGGGAGCGCACTGGCCATCAGAGGGCAGCTCCTGCATTGAGCGTCTGCCCCCTGGTGGTCAGTGTGTGTCATAGTGACCAGTCATTCCCAGTCTTTCTGCTGTTAGGGTCAGTTTGCATATTACCCTTTTATTATATAGGATAGAGACCTGGTGCACGGGTGGGGGCCAGCTGGTTTGCCCTGAAGGGTGTCCCGGATCAGGGTGGGGGTCCCGCTGGGGTGCCTGGCCAGCCTGGGTGAGGGGCTGAGGGCTGTTTTCAGGCTGGCCACACCCCCTTCAGGGAGGGGGGTCCTGCTGGGGTGCCTGGCCAGCCTGGGTGAGGGGCTGATGGCTGTTTGCAGGCTGGCCAAGCCCCCCAGCAGGGACCCTCACCCCATGAGGGGGTGGCCAGCCTGGGTGAGGGGCTGATGGCTGCAGGCTGGCCACAGCCCCCAGGCACCCAAGCTCTCAGTGGAGGCTAGCTGGAAGCAGGTAACTGGGATTTATTTATCTTCTATAATTGAAACTTTGTTGCCTTGAGTGGAGGCCACAGCCGGCAGGCGGGAAGCTTGGCTTCCTCCATCACCAGGGCAACCAAGCCTCCTACTTGCTCCAGTTCCGTGGCTGCCAGCCGCCATCTTGGTTGGGTTAATTTGCATATAGTCGCTCTGATTGGCTGGTGGGCGTGGCTTGGGGCATAGCGGAGGTGAGGTCAATTTGTACGTTTCTCTTTTATTGGATTAGATGCTTATAATCCTCCTATATAATAAAAGCCCAGCGATGGAAACAGTGGAATGACCAGAAGGACCAGAGACCGAAACAACCGCCGCCCTTCGCCCCAGCCGGCCCCGCCCCTCAGTGGTGACCCCCATCCCAATCTGGGACCCCCATCAGGGCAGGCTGGCTGCATCGGGCCTCTATCCTATCCAATATAATAAAAGGGTAATATGCAAATTGACCCTAACAGCAGAACAACCAGAATGACTGCTTGACTGATCACTATGAGGTGCACTGATCACCTCTTGGTTTTTTCCCCCGCCCAGCAGGCTCTGATTGCCCAATGGCGAACGGGGAACTGGGAGGGGGGTGTGGTGGGGGGGCTGGCTGCAGTCAGCCAGGGAAAATAGCCCTGATCACAGGCCAGGCCTAGGACCGTACCCGCGCACGAATATCATGCACCGAGCCTCTATTCTATATAATAAAAGCTTAAGTGACTATTATGGCACAATGACCAGAACGACCGGTCACTATGATGTGCACTGACCACCAGGAGACAGACGCTCAACGCAGGAGCTGCCCCCTGGTAGCCAGGGTGCTCTCACAGGGGGAGCACCACTTAGCCAGAAGCCGGGCTCATGGCTGGTGAGTGCAGCAGTGGTGGTGGGAGCCTCTCCTGCCTCCGCGGCAGTGCTAAGGAGCAGCAAGCCAAGTGGTAAGGAGCCTGCTGCTAAGGAGTAGTGAACTGAGTGGTAAGGAGCAAGCAGGCTGGCAGTAAGGAGCGAAGGATCCTGGATGGCGAGAGGGATGTCCGACTGCCGGTTTAGGCCCAATCCACATCCCCCGAGGGGTCCTGTACTGGGAGAAGGTGCAAGCTGGGCTGAAGGATCTCCCCCTCCCAGTGCATGAATTTCATGCACTGGGCTTCTAGTATCTATATAATTGAAATACACAATGTATGTATCACTGGTAGGCTCTGTTGTCTTAACAAATGATTTAACAAAATACTTAAACAAGAGGTTTTAAGCCAAAACCGGTTTGGCTCAGTGGATAGAGCGTCGGCCTGCGGACTGAAGGGTCCCGGGTTCGATTCCGGTCAAGGGCATGTACCTGGGTTGCGGGCACATCCCCCGTGGGAGATGTGCAGGAGGCAGCTGGTCGATGTTTCTCTCCCATCGATGTTTCTAACTATCTATCTCTCTCCCTTCCTCTCTGTAAAAAATCAATAAAATATATTTAAAAAAAAAAAAAAAACAAGAGGTTTTAAATTACATAAAGTAAAATATACCTTAAACTGTAGAAGCTATAAATAAAAGTATGTCTTATATTTATATTTATCTTATATTTATAAGATCACTTATTTTAAGACAAAAATCTTTTTAAAAGGAGCAATTATGAAGCTTTGATACCCAAATATTATATATAAATCTTTAGAATCTACATACTAGTAACACCTATAATATGCATGTACCTATGCAATTATTGATATATACTCCAGAAAAAGTATTTGTGACCCAATAGTTTTTATAGTCATGTATCCAATCACAAAAGTCAAAAAGCAGAAGCCTTATTTTGATCCCAAATAAAAATAAATAAATTTAAAGCATCATTTCTTTCAATTCATCCTTCTTATTCACGCTACATATTTAAAAAGAACAGGGTGTGGGTTTTATATTTTGTGGGTTTTTCTGCATAAGTTAGCACAGGGGTGGGCAAACTTTTTGACTTGAGGGCCACAATGGGTTCTTAAACTGGACCGGAGGGCCGGAACAAAAGCATGGATAGAGTGTTTGTGTGAACTAATATAAATTCAAAGTAAACATCATTACATAAAAGTACGGTCTTTTTTTTTTTTTTTTAGTTTTATTCATTTCAAACGGGCCAAATCCGGCAGCGGGCCGTTGCCCACGGCTGAGTTAGCAGCTAGTATTATAATGCAAGCTGTCTTATTTTCATACTATGACTGCAACTAATTTTGATTTCCCATAGCTCTTGTAGATAGGCATTTTTTTCCATTAGAGTACAATGAAAAAGACAACACTGCAGCATATCTAAAGATCAAAGAATGGAAAAAAAGCCACATTCATGGAACAAATGTGTTGCAACTGTACTTCTCATTAATAGAGCTTTCTTCTTCAACATCTGGTTCTTTCTGCACGTTCTAAGAGAAATGAAAGGAGAAAACTATACTATGAACTAAGTAGTCGTACACTATAAATAAACAGTAAAGGAAGTGGCTTTGTCAGCGTGGCTTAGTAGTTGAGCGTCAACCTATGAACCAGGAGGTCATGGTTCGATTCCCAGTCAGGCCATATGCCTGGGCTGTGAGCTCGATCCCTAGTGTGGGGAGTGTACGAGGCAAACAATCAATGATTTTCTCTCATTATTGATGTTTTTCTCCCCTTCTCATGTCCTCTCTGAAATCAATAAAAATATATTGAAAAAATAAAAAAGTAAAGAAAGTGTCTTTACATTGTTCACGTAGTCTGGAAAGCCCTTTCCTTGATCATTTCTAATGACGGAAATCCTTAATCCCCCATTCTTACCTAAATTCTCAAATCAGAAGTAGCCACTTTTGTAATCCCACAGCACTTTATCTGTACCTCCATTCAACCACTTACTCCAGTCTACTTCAGAGTCAATTCCAGATCAGCAGACCCCTAACTAGATTTCAGTTTCCCGAGGTTGTATTTAAGGTTGATGGTGTCTTGCATAGAAGAGATCCAATTAACATTAGATTAACTGAGGTGTTTTTTGTTTGCTGATTTTTAAACAAGTCCATTTCTAAAATAGGAAACTCACCTATTACACTTGATGTAGTTCCACCAGGACAACCAACTGTAGAAAGGCATGGACCATTGTTTCCAGCACTGGAAATATAAATTATATTATGCTTCCACACTGCTTCATTAATGACTTCACAAATTCTCCTGAAAGAGAGAGAGAATTCCTTTAAACATAAAAAATTGTCCCACTTTTCAAAATCTATATTATGTGAAAATATCTGCAAATATGGTTTATATATTAAAAAGACTAAAATATGGATTCTAGTAACAGAACTAAAACAATGGCTATCTATATATAAGGAAATGTGCATTAGAATCACTCAGATTGGGACATTATTTTTTTCTTTATTGATTAAAGTATCACATGTCTCCTTTTTCCCCCATTGGCCTCACCCCAGCCACACCCCCCCATGCCCCTCAACACATTCCCTCACCCCCGCTACTGTCTGTGTCCATTGGTTATGCTTATATGCATGCATAAAAGTCCTTTGGTTGATCTCTACCCTCCCCACCCCTTGATGCTTCTCTATCTCTGGATCTATTTTTGTTCATCAGTTTATGTAGTTCATTATTTTCCACAAATGAGTGAGTTCATGTGATATTTATCTTTCTCCAACTGGCTTATTTCGCTCAGCATAATGCTCTCCAGTTCCATCCATGCTGTTGCAAGTGGTAGAAGTTCCTTCTTTTTTACAGCAACATAGTATTCCATTGTGTAGATGTACCACTGTTTTTTAATCCACTCATCTGCTGATGGACACTTAGGCTGTTTCCAAATCTTAGCTATTCTAAACTGTGCTACTATGAAAATAGGGGTGCATATATCTTTTCTGACTGTATTTCTGATTTCTTGGGATATATTCCTAGAAGTGGGATTACTGGGTCAAATGGGGGTTCCATTTTTAATTTTTTGAGGAAACTCCACAGTGGCGGCACCAGTCTGCATTCCCACCAGCAGTGCATGAGGGTTCCTTTTTCTCCACATCCTCGCCAGCACTTGTCGTTTGTTGCTTTGTTAATGATAGCCATTCTGACAGGTTTGAGGTGGTACCGCATTGTCGTTTTGATTTGCATTTCTCGGATGATTACTTTGAGCATGTTTTCATATGTCTCTTGGCCTTATGTACGTCCTCTTTCGAAAAGTGTCTATTTAGGTCCATTGCTCATTTTTTTATTGGATTGTTTATCTTCCTTTTGTTAAGTTGTATGAGTTCCCTGTAAATTTTGGAGATTAAACCCTTACTGGAAATAACACTGCAAATATGTTCTCCCATGCAGTGGGCTTTCTTGTTTTGTTGATGGTTTCTTTTGCTATGCAGAAGCTTTTTATTTTGATGTAGTAACATTTATTTATTTTCTCCTTAGTTTCCATTGCCCTAGGAACAGTATCAGTAAGGACACTGCTAAGACATATGCCTGATATTTTGCTGCCTGTGGATTCCATTACGATTTTATGGTTTCCCATCTTACGTTTAAGTCCTTTATTCATTTTGAGTTTAGTTTTGTGTATGGTGTAAGTTGGTGATCTAATTTCATTTTTTTGCATGTATCTGTCCAATTTTCCCAACACCATTTACTGAAGAGACTGTCTTGATTCCATTGTATGCTCTTGCCTCCTTTGTCAAATATTAATTGAGCGTAATGGCTTGGGTCTATTTCTGGGTTCTATGTTCTGTTCCATTCGTCTATATGTCTATTCTTGTGCCAGTACCAGGCAGTTTTGAGGACAGTGACTTTGTAATATAGCTTGATATCTGGTATTGATATCCCTCCTACTTTGTTCTTCTTTCTCAGGATTGCTATGGCTATTCGGGGTCTGTTTTTTTATTCCATATGAATTTTAGGAGAGTTTATCTGTGAAATATGCTGTTGGTATTTTAATGGGGAGTGCACTGAATCTATAGATTACTTTGGGTAGTATGGACATTTTAATGATGTTGATTCTACCAATCCATGAACACGGTATATTATTCCATTTGTTTATGTCTTCCACTATGTCTTTTTTCAATGTCGTCTAGTTTTCCAAGTAGAGGTCTTTTACCTCCTTAATTTATTCCTAGATATCTTAATTTTCTTGGTGCAATGGTAAATGGGATTGTTTTTTAAATCTCTCTTTCTGCAAGTTCACTATTGTTGTATAAAAATGCCATAGATTTCTGGGTATTAATTTTGTATCCTGCTACATTGCCAAATTCAGTTATTAAGTATAATAATTTTTTGATGGAGTCTTTAGGGTTTTCTATGTGTAATATCATGTCATTTGCAAATATTAAGTTTTACTTCTTTTCCAATTTGGATGCCTTTTATTTCTTCTTCTTGTCTAATCGCTATGGCTAGCACTTCCAGTACTATGTTAAACAGGAGTGGTGAAAGAGGGCATCTGTCCTGTTCCTGTTCTTAGGTGAAATGGAGATCGGGACATTCTTAAACAATAAATGCTTAACCTCTATTCCAAAAGTATATATAATAGCAAAATATTGTTCAAATGAGTGGTTAAGTAACTTTTGGTGCCACCATTGGTGGAACATGATACAGCCAATCCAGGTGATGCACCCTAGTTAGATTTTAGAGTTGGGAAGCAGTTAAGAGGCCAGGTTAAATGTGGAGAAATGCTAGATACAAAATTGAATACATATGGGGAAAACTACAAAAGGATACTGAATGATTAGCTGTGACTGGGTCGTGGGGCAACTGGTGCTTTCAGTCCCATTCCACTTAAAGCAACATATTCAGAAACAACTCTTGGGAAATTCCTAGATATATTTGTAATTAGTGACAAAAGTGAAGGGGAAATAAAGCACTAGGGAGAACTTAAGAGAATGATTTAAAATATAAGAAATCTGGTTAGAGCTTGATAGCAAACAAGAAAAATGTACTGGTATTGATTAAAAGAGATGAAGTTAGAGTCTAACTGTTAGACCATGAAGAAAATGGAGTCAATATCACAAAGATATAGGGCTAAGGACACTCCAAAGTACAAAAGAAGGGTATCAGGGAAATGACTTTAAATGGATGAATATCAAAGGAGAGAAAGAAATACACGTCGGTAAATAAGATACTGAAGCAAAAAGAAGGGACAAGATTGCATTCACAAATAAAATGTCTGAGGATGACAGGGTGCTTGTTAAAAGGACAAGAAAAGGATGTGTCATAGAAACTTAGTAGTACTAGTTTTCTGGAAACAGTAAGTTATTTGATAACAGCAAACTACAAGGTCTGGGCTTGGTAAAATTTGGACTTTGGCAGTATTTTATTAAAGAACCTCAGACACTGAATGATAGGTATATATGAATGGCCTGGTGGTGGGAGGGAGAAAATGATCAGTAAGATAATACTCTAAGTAAGGTAATCTCAAAGTTACTACTATGAAGAAAAAAGGTAAGGTAGCATGAGGTCAAGACTAAACCACTGGATTTGGCAGCAGGAAGATACTGATGACACAGGGAGGAAGGGTCGGGAAAAGACTTAAAATGTGAACATACACACTAAGTTTTCCTGGAAAAGTGAATGAAAGCAGTATGAAATGAAGAGGTTTTGTGTCTGTTTTAAGGCTGGCGACTCTAGAGCATATCTGTATAATAATGCAGTAAAGGAGAGAGGAAATGAGATACAGATCTCAGAGGCTTGAGTGACTTGATCCTGGCACTTCTTTCATTACACAACAGGGAAGGCAGAGAAGGTGGGGTTAGAGGAGGTCACAGGAAGGGCACAAAGTCCCCTGCTGAGTGCTTTTGTTCTCTCTGGGAAAAGGGGAGAACTTTACTCAGGAAAGAGAGGGAAGGTCACTGAAGGTCTTTAAGAGGTGTAAAATGGTCATACAGGAGGGAAAGGGTAAATGCAATGTGATCAGACAATGCTGTATGAACAATCTCATATCTGTGGTCTTAAACCTGCAGTGGGTTGTCAGTGTGTTTCTCCTGAAAAGTCTGGCAGTGCAGGTATGGGATCACTGAAGGGAATGCCAGGGTTTCCACAATATGGAGTTTGGTCAGGTAATTACACCTGGAAGAGTTGAGGGTGATTATGGATAAGGAATTCTAGTGACAGATGGGATGTGGGATATCCCTGGGAAGGGGAAATAAGGATATCAAGAATATGACCATGGAATGAGGGCCAGATCTAGGAAACATAGTTACTGCTTTTTTCAATTATAATTTTCAACCCAGTTATGAAAAGCATTTCATACTCTTATTCTGCTAAGTATCTATAGGTAATAGGAGACAAAGAACACTCACCCAGAATTTGGCCAGTGAGTTGCTTCTCCATAGCTGTAGTTGACAAGATCACACTTATGGTTTATAACTTCTATCATCTATTAAAAAGATGAATAATCTAATTTAGGAAGCAATGTACAGAAACAGACATGACAGTAAAGGCATAGAATCCCACAGTTTCTTAATTAATCATATTCTAACTTAAATCCAAATATATGTTACTTCTAAGCAAATGGTTAATAAACTTTTAAAAAGGTAGGGGGAGAGAGCGTATAGTAAATATCTATAAAAACCAAAACTAGAGACCTGGCCAGTGAGGCTCAATTGGTACACAGTTGCATATACCAAAAGTTTGTGGGTTCAATTCCTGGTCAGGCCACATACTAGGTTTTGGGTTTGATATCAAATCGGGATCTGTAAGAAAGCAACCAATCAATGTTTCTCTCTCACATCAATGGTTTTCTCTCTCTCTCCCTCTCCCTCTCTCCCTCTGTCTCCCTCAAATCAACAAAAGCATGTCCCTAGGTAGGGATTTTTAAAAATTACAAAAACAAACAAAAACCCACACACAAAACAAAACTAGCATTTGCAGATCGGAATAGGGGAGAGGAAGAGAAAATGGAATAGTTCTTACCAAAATTAAATTAAAATATGATTCATATTAAAATAAAATGTAGAGTATTAGTTAAATTCTTCTTAGGCTAATGGAGTAAGATGGTAAAGAGGCCTTTTTGGTTTTTTTAAAGTACCTCAAAATAGCCTGTGAGGAGATTTAGTAGAAATGCAAAGTATAATATAAATAATATTTGCATATTTTCCAAGAAACTTTATCCTAATAATTTTAACAAAATAACTGAAGAATACTCTTGGTAAGCCCAAAGCACTTTATAAACCTAAAAATATCGCAGATCATCAATTATTAATCTTCTCAATCAACACCTCACAAAAACTCACAGCTCTTATAAGGCCTGTGCCTGTTTCCATTGTGCTCAGTCTTGTATCACCAATCTTGATTGAAAGAATTTGGGCACCAGGAGCCACACCATTCCGTTCAGGTTCTTCTGGAAAATGCCCAGCAGCTATGCTAGCTACATGAGTTCCATGAGCTCCTAGAGGCAAAAAGAGGGGAACATGACAAAATATTCTCATAGATTCAAAGTTCTAACCATTCAATTTTTATATTAATCATGATAAAAATAATAAGAATATACCCTCACCTTAATATTTAATAATATATTCCCTTAATTTTCTTATCAATAATTCACAAAAAATGAAAACTCTTTGAATTCCATACACTATTCTATTACCCTATTCATTGAGAGCAAAAATGCAATTCACAAGGATGAGGAAGTGTTTGCAATATATATAATTGACAAAAAACTTATATCCAGAATGTAACCTTCAAATCCAAAGGAAAAGAAGGAATGTGAAAGAAAAATGGGTGAAACACTTAAAAAGCATTTCACAAAAGAGGAATTCAAATGACTCATAAATATATGAAAATATGTTCAACTTCATTAGTCTGTCTGAGAAATACAAATCAAAGCCACATACCTTTCAGAATGGCTACAACTGTAAGGCTGACTGACAACAGCACCATGGATGGGGATGTGCACTCACACAATGCTAGTGGAAGAGTAGACTAGCATTTTGGAAAGCTGCACACAGGCATACCCTATGACTTAGCAATTCCACCTCTAGCTATGTACCCAACAGAAATGTGTGCACAGTAAAAAACAAATGCAAAATTGTTCATGGCAGCATTGCTTATAAAATTAAAAAACTTGAATGAATACATGCTGTATTTACAGAATTAAATATTATACAGCAATAAATATGAACTTCTATACACTATAGGATGAGGCACACAAAAATAAGGCTTATTTAAGTCACACACAAAAGGGTATATAATGAATAATCCACTTATATAAATGGAAATATCACCATAATAACATTGAACCATATGCAATTACCACTATTTAATCATTTCTGATCCATAAACAGCAATACCAGATGGTTCAATCTAATATGCTAATAGAAATAAGGACAATAGTTAACTTTGGGAGGGAGGGTGTGTTAGTAGTTAGGAAGAGACATAATGGGAGCCTTGCCAATGTTTTTATTTCTTGACTTGGGTGGTGGTTAGACAGCATATTCACCTGTGATAATTCAATGCATATACGATTTGTGATTTGTATACTTTTCTCTATAAATGTCATATACCAATGAAGTAAACAAAAACAAAAAAATTGGGCCTTTTTCTAATTGAAAAGTTTTTTAAAAGACATGGGTAGAGAGAAATGTCACACTGCTGTCAGATAAACAGTAAAACAAACATAATGATAAATTACAACTGGCACTGGGCCTTAATGTTTGAGTGACACTGGAATAGTTGGAGCTCCAGGAGAAATGAGAGAATAAGACTCTTCCAACTGGGTCTGCTGCTATGCTGCGACTCCTCTACTCTAGACAACTGTTGTTCTGTAAGAATATGGATCCAACATTACCAATTCTTCCTGTCTTATTTTTTTCCAATAAAAACAGAAAAGCTGGAGCCCTGGTCAGTGTTCTCAATGGTTAGTGTCCACTCCACCTGTGCACAGAAGGATCGTGGGTTTAATTCCCTGTCAAGGGCATGTACCTGGTTGCAGGACCGATGCCCAGCCCCTGTTGGAGTGCATGACAGAGGCAACCAATAGATGTGTCTCTCTTATATTAATGTTTCTCTCTTTCTCCCTCCCTTCCACTCTCTCTCAAAAAATCAATCAATGGAAAAAATATCATCAGGTGAGGATTAACAAAACAAAAATAAAAAATAGGAAAGTTGGATTTTAATGTAATCTCCCCAACCAACCCCCGCAAAAAACTTTGTCACCACCACCACCTATCAGTTAGAATGGCTAAAATTAAGTTTACTGGCCACACTGTGTGGGGACAAGAATGTGGAGCTGCTGGAGCACTCATGCTCTGCTGGTGGAATGCAGAGTGTACAGCCACTGCAGAAAACAGCCTGGGAGTTTCTTAAGTTAAACATATGCCTACTGTAACTAACCAGTTCTCCTAGATATCATTCCAAGTTAAACAAAAACATATTTCCACACAGAGACTTATACACAAATGTTGAAACAATGCAAATGTCCACCAGAAGGTGAATGGATAAACAAACCATGATGTACTCACATCATGAAATACTACTCCTAAATAAGGAATAAGCTATTATTTATAATCATAATATAAATAAATTTCAAACCATTACTCTGAAATAAGGCTGGCCAAAAAAAAACACACCAAAAACATATTCTTATTCCACTTACATAAAATTCTAGAAAATGTAAACTAATCTAGAGTGACAGAAAGCAGTTCTGTGGCTAGCTGGGGTTGCGGGTGGAGACAGGGCTGGATTATACAAGACAAGCAAACTGTGGGTGTGATGGAAATGTTCATTATCTTGATTGTGGTGATGGTTTCCTGGGAGTATGCATCTTTCAAAACTTATCAAATTGTGTGTGCGCACACACACAGTATATATTGTGCTTTAGCTATTCAGCTATGTCTTAAGTTGGGGAAGGGGGTGATAAAGAGTTGTCTTTCACACTTTGGAAAGTATAGGATTGTCTAACCTATACTGTGTACCTGAAACTAATGCAAAATAATAAATGTAAACTGTAGCTAAAAAATGAAATTTAAATTTAAAAAAAATAATTAAAGTCTTCTGACCTCATTCCCTTTGCTCCTTCACCAGGAATAACCACTATTCAGAAGCTGGTGTGCATTTTCTTACATCTATATTGTTACCATATACACACACATATCCATAAACACTGTGTAGAATATGGCATATTTTACACACGTTTTATCATTAATATATTTAAAATTTATATATTTGAGATATAGGTATATAAAAATTTGTTTTGATTGCTGTATAATATTCCACAGTATGAATAACACAATTTTTTAAAAAAATTATTCTTTTGTTGATGGGTATTTAGATTGTTTCACCTGACAGTACAATCAGGTAAAAAGATCTTTACTATAGCATTTGGTGTCATTTCAAAAACAGTTTGAACTTCTCTCAGATTAATATTTGGAAGTGAAATTACTGTTCTTTAGATGAATTATGCTGGTGGATTTTTTTTTTGTGGTTGGACCATGTTTATATTCTTGGAAGGGATCCTACATGACTATGATTTTAAGGAACAACACTTTGCCAAGGAACCAAATTACATCTATTATTCCAGACCTAGTTCTTCAGTTGGAATCTCTAAATTCTCTATGAGGCTGCTTTTGGCTACAGAAACTTATCATCTTGCACTTTGTAAATTTAACTCTAATTAGCATATCTGAAACAGAATACCTCCACTGGTCACAATAGAGAGCAAGTTTCCATCATCATATATATTAACGGAGTAATTCAGCATCTCAGCTGTGCCAAAAGAACTATATTCTTGGGCTTCCTTGTAGTTTCTCAATACAGTAGATTTACTCAAGTCCCCGTCTTCATTCGAATCAATGCAGGCTCTGTAAATTCAGAATATAGAATAGATAATGAAATCTATTGTCTTATCTTCCAGAAAACTACATAATGTTGCTTCTCAGGTATATTCTTACTACCCTATCTGTTTCAACCACAGCAAACACAGTAACTGCCTGGTTTAAATTTCTCTGTTTCACAGTCATCAGCAAAGATTAGGTAAGGTAGTGTCACAAAATTCCAGGCAGGAAGCCTTACAGCCCACTTAAGAAATTAGAACAAAGCTTAGCCTAGAGCTTTAGAATATTTTTAGGATGATTTTCACATATAGCCTAGGCCTTACTTCCTGCTTCTTCTAGAACTGGCTGCTGGACCCACTGTGTATGCAAGCTCCTTAAAGCAAGTACTATTATTGAGCCACCATCCCACAGTTGTAATAGCCTTAGGCAAACATATTTAACAAAAAGCATTTTCTACATAGTTTATGGTTGTCCTATCTGCTCTTTCCCAGTTTAACTTTTTAATTGTATAGAAGCCATCTATCTATACTAATAAAAGGGTAACATGCTAATTAGACCAGATAGACCAGACATCTTCTGGACATCCCTCCAGACAAAGCCACAGCGGCTACAAGGGCTAAGGAGGGCCGGCGGCCGGCAGTGGCAGTAGCAGTGGGGTGATGGGGGAGGCACCTTCCCATGATCAGCCCGGTCGCCTCCCACAGAGAAAGGCCAGACTTCGGCTTAGGCCTGCTCCCCGGGAAGCGGGCCTAAGCTGTTAGTAGGACATCCTGAGGGCTCCCAAACGGTGAGACGGGGCAGGCCAGGCTGAGGGACACTGCCCCACTGCACAAGTTTGTGTGCACCAGGTCTCTCATCTATATATATATAAAACCCTAATATGCAAATAGACAAAACAGTGGAACAACTGAACAACCGGTTGCTATGATGTGTGATGACCACCAGGGGGTACACGCGGAACATGGCAGGTGTCGGCAGCAGGCAGCAGAGCGCAGAACAAGGCAGGCGATAGCTATGGTGGGATGGTGGAGCAGGTGAGCATGGGCACCAGACCAATGCAGGGTGCCAGTCGCTGTCATCAGGGCGAGCCTTTGGTGGTTACTGAAAATTCTTTGCTCCCACATGCCATGGTCCCACAGAGCGCTTGCACCTGCTGCCGGCGCCAGTCCCACGCACACTTGCTGTCGTCACCTGGCACCAGCCCCGATCACCCCTCAGGGCTTCTCCACCTCCCCCTGCTCCTGAGGGGCAATTGGGGCTGGCAGCCGCCTCTCGCACCCACTGCTGGCAACAGCCCTGCTCACACCTGCAGCCAGCGCCAGAGCCGCCTCTTGCACCTGCTGCTGGTGCCTGGTGCCGGTCCCGATCGCTTGGTGCCATCAGCAGGTGCCAGACACTCAACGCAGGAGCTGCCATGATGTGCACTGGCCAGCACCATGGATCTGGTGTCGACAAACCAACACTTGACTTCCCCCAAGTGGGACACAGGCCCCACCACCATCCTGGAGCAATATCCCACCAAATCGCAGCCAACGCTGCAGAGACCTCATGGCCAAAAATGCGGCCCACAGCTCAGCCCAACCCGGAAACGCCCGGCTTCCTCTCCCTAGCAACACCTAGCCTCCTTGCAGTTTCTTCAGCCCAGGAACCCGACTTGCTTTATAGCCAGGTGCAGACATTTCAAACTTTATTATTTTTTTATTTTTTAAATATATTGTATTGATTTTTTACAGAGAAGGGAGAGGAATAGAGAGAAACATCAATGAGAGAGAAACATCGATCAGCTGCCTCCTGCATACCCCCTACTGGGAATGTGCCCACAACCAAGGTACATGCCCTTGACTGGAATCGAACCCAGGACCCTTCAGTCCGCAGGCCGAAGCTCTATCCACTGAGCCAAACCGGTCAGACTTTAAATAAATGTCTGTAAAGCGTTTTCCCGTGCCTCATCTCATTTAATCCTCACAGAAATCCTGGAGTAGGTAGATAGGAGACTCGGTGGAATCCTATTTTCTTTTCATTAGCGAGAAAACAAAGATTTAGAAAGTTCAGAAACTTGACCCGACTAAAAAGTAAGAAATGGTGGAGGTTGAAAATGACTTCAGGTTTTCTCACTGCACAGAATATAGTCAAACACTGCTGCAGTTAAATATTTTACCCTTTGTTCTCCCTGTGTGATCTACAATAATAATCTGATTCATGTTGATATTTACTGCTGTGTTGCTGACAATTACCTGAAAGAGAAGTTGGGGTGCTTCACTGGGATGGAAAAGGTTTATCTAAATCAGAAAGCAGGTCTAATTAAGCAAGTTTATTCTCTATATATAAAAGGCTAAGTTGACTCACATGCGCTATACAGATAAAGCTCTTGCTGGTGCCAATCGCACCCATGTGTTTCCATCTGTCATTGTCGATTGTGAATTTGTTTGACACTTCTATTATAGAGAAAGGGCAAATAGCAATATTAAAATATTTTTTCTAATTAATTTCCTTTCAATGTGCACGAATTCGTGCACTGGGCCACTTGTTTATTATAAACACTAAGGCATGTATATTCTATGAACAAACTACAACAATTTGGAAAGAAGAATCTCTAAAACTGTCAGTTTGTGTTTATGTATAGACTTCAATCAATGTGTAGCCAAAATTATTTACAACATTTCAAAAAAACATACAATATAGCAACATATATAAGATTGAACACTTATGAGAAAAATTAGGAAAAGAGAAAACAAGTAGCATGTCAAATGGAGGTAGGACTGAGGTTAAAAGGTAAAATGTATTCCATCAAATCCTCCGTATTTGCAAGACAGAGCAGCACTTTTGGTTCCAAAATAGATGATTAGGATCCCTCCTGGAAGTCATTTCTAAGCCCTCCCTTTCTTTTGTGCAGCCTATAATGCACTGTACATTTCTACCAGCTCCTTGTTGTCCTCTGGATCTTCCCCCTCTAACCTTCCCCCCCCTTTTTTACCCTCTTTGCTTAACTAACTTTTGCTAATCCTTCAATTAAACCTTTCTTGATGATTCCTAGATGGGTTCAGATGACCCCAATACTTGATTCCACAGGGTCTAGGCTCCATGGAGTAGCTTCTAGAGAGTCCACCTACTCAATGAAGCTACTCAAATATTTGCCAAATGATGAAATAACAGATGAATCAACACTTTTAACAACATTCTCACAGCAAGGGCGGTCAAGATGGTAGTGTAGGTAAATGGGGTACTGGCATCGTCCCACAACCACAGCAAAATTACAACTCAACTATAGAACTGTCATTCAGAACTGCCTGAAATCTAGCTGAACATAGTCCTACAACTAAGGATATAAAGAAGCCACATGGAGACTGGTTGGAGGGAAGGAGATGAGAACGAGCTGGTCCCACACCCATGTATGGTGGATAAAAATCAGGAGGGCTACCTTAGCTACAGAGAACACCCTGAGGAGTGGAGGTGGGGAGGTGAGGGGTGTCCCAGTCCTCCACCAGCCCCTCAGCCAGAGTTCCAGTGCCAGGAAGAGAACTCCTCATAATTTCTGTCTATAAAACTCAGCAGGGATTGTTGCTAAATGAAATGGAGGGAGGCTAGAGTCCTAGGTGTTCCTTTAAAGAGCCAGCACACAAACTTACTCAGACTCACTCATTCTGAGCTTCAGCGCTGGAGAAGCAACTCAAAAGACACCAAGGACATATGGGAAGGAACTAAATTGTCTGGCATCAGGGCAAGAGCAGGGGTGATGGTTTTCTCACAGGCAAAAGTGCTGGCAAAGGCCACTGTTCCTTTGATGAGCCCCCTGTAGCCCCTCCCCCTCCTGAACTGGCAGGTAGGCACCATGTCTGAGTCTCCATCAACAGGGCTAACATCATTCACCCCACCCTGGTTATTCCCTGAGACTCC
This sequence comes from Myotis lucifugus, assembly GCF_000147115.1. Taxonomy (NCBI): domain Eukaryota; kingdom Metazoa; phylum Chordata; class Mammalia; order Chiroptera; family Vespertilionidae; genus Myotis; species Myotis lucifugus. The sequence continues at coordinate 8,143,028 of NW_005871081.1, forward strand.
ATTCCACCCAAATAGGAGGCCCATCCAGCTGTTTCCAATGCATTTTCCATAAGAATGACCTGTCTTGGATCATGCTTCAGATTTTCCTAAAATCTTTCAAACAAGCAGAATCTCATGGGTGTGCCACATGCTGCTCACTAAATGGCCCCAGGCCTGGCACTAGTGGCAGCTGGCTTTGGTTCACAACTTGGCCTCTGCACCTCCAAGCCCAGCACAAATAGCAGCCACCTGCAGATTGTTTTATAGCTCATGCCATAAGGCTGACTTGGCCTGCACCTCCCAGGAGGCCCCAGAGCCAGTGCACCAGGTGGATAGCTTCAGGCCATACAGAAGCAGCATCCAACCACCTCCACAAGCACATACTCAAGGGCCAGACTCAGTGGACATCAGAGTCCTGCTGAAGTTAAGTCCTACTCTGTGGGGTGGGCCCCTACACAGTTGATCCACCATGCTGGTTGCAACCAGTTCTTGCAGCTGATTGGCTTGAGAGTAAACCCCTCCCAATGAGGTGCCCACAGCAATTAAGGTTCAACTATAAAAGGTGTACACAGCCCAAACAGCGGATTGGGGGGGGAGTGCACCTGGAGTGCCCAGATCAGATGAAAGGGGAGGCTGTGGCACTGAACCCTACAGGACATTACATTAGGCAACCCTACCAAGCCTGGGAGATACAGCAGCTCTATCTAATACATAGAAACAAAAACAGAGAGACTGCCAAAATGAGGAGACAAAGAAACATGTCCCAAATGAAAAAGACCTATATATATAAAAGGCTAAGTGACCAACCAACTGTCCGACTGGCCAGTACATATGACACGCACTGACCACCAGGGGGCAGACGCTCAATGCAGGAGCTGCCAAACTCCGGTGACTTGGCAGCAGCGGTTCTTGGGTGATGCACCCCGGAACCAGAGAGGAGGGAGCCCGATTCCTCACAGGGCTGCGCAATTCCACCTCCGGCCTTGGGATACATTGTTGCTGGGGCACCGTCGGCTCCAAATCTGGTTTACTACCAAGCTGCGGTGACTTGGCAGCAGCGGCTCTTGAGTGACGCACCCCAGAACCAGAGAGAAGGGAGTCCGATTCCTCACGGGTCCATGTTACTCCATCTTCGGTCGTGGGTTATGTTGTTGTTGGGGCACTGTTTGCTAATATTTCTTCTAATTAATTTCCTTTCAATGTGCACGAATCTGTGCACCAGACCAATAGTAGAATAAAACTCCAGAAAAAGAGCTAACCAGATGGAGACAAGCAATCTATTAGATGCAGAGTTCAAAACATTAATTATAAGGATGCTCAATGAACTCCAGCAAAGAGTAGCTGAACTTAGTGAGAGCGTCAACAGCTTAAAATAAGGACATAGAAACCATAAAAAAGAAACAGTCAGAAATGAATGATACATTAACTGAAACGAAGAATTTACAGGGAATCAACAATAGAGTAGATGAAGCTGAGAATCAAATCAGTGATTTGGATAATAAGAAAGTAAAAAAATACCCAGGCACAACAGCAAAAGAAAAATGAATTAAACAAATGTAGGATATTATAAGGAGCCTCTAGGTTAACTTCAAGTGTACCAACATTTGAATCATGGGGGTGCCAGAAGAAAAAGAAAGAGATAACGCAAGAAACTGAAAACCTATTTGAAAAATAATGACAGAAAACTTCCCTAACATGGTAAAGGAAAAGGCATACAAATCCAGGAAGTGCAGAGAGTCCCAATAAGATGAACTCAAAGTGACCTACATCAAGACACATCATAATTAAAATGCCAAAGATAAAGACAAAGAGAGACTATAAAAAGCAGCAAGAGAAAAGTAATTAGTTACCTACAAGGGAGCACCCATAAGACTGTAAGCTGATTTCTCAATAGAAATTTTGTAGACCAGAAGGGATTGGCAAGAAATATTCAGTGACAAAAAGCCAGGATCTACAACCAAGATTACTCTACCCAGCAAAGCTATCTTTTAGAATGGAAGGACAGATAAAAGATTCCCAGATAAGAAAAAAAGCTAAGGAGTTCATCACCACCAAACCAGTAATACGTGAAATGTTAAAGGGTCTTCTTTAAGAAGAAAAAGAAAAGATAAAAATTGAATCTAAAAAACCAAAATAAACAGAACAGAAACAGACTCACAGATACAGAGAACATTTTGATGGTAGTGAATGGGGATGGGTGAAAAAGGTGAAGGGGTTGGGAAGTACAAATTGGTAGTTAGAGAATATTCACAGGGATGCAAAATACATCACAGGAAATACAGTCAACAATATTCTAATAATATGTATGGTGTCAGATGGGTACAAGATTTATCAGGATGATCACTTAGTAAGTTATATAATGCCCAATTTTGATTCAGTTGTACACCTGAAACTAATATAATATTGTATGTCAACTGTAATTGGAAAATAAAAAATGATTTCAAAAATTATCACAGCAAATACAGTGATGCATTTCACAGATCAGTTTCTTATAACCACCATCAATATAAAGTGACTCAACAATTCAAACATGCTAACAAAATAAACATAAATATTAGTAACTTCAATAATAACTCCATGAATGTGGTGCAAGGTTATACCTTTCTGAAGGTCTGGTTGGCTTAATTCAAGGAACAGTTGTCAGAATACAGAGAAAGGGAATATGAAAATGAGGTTCATGGAAAAAATTAGGGATTTAGGGTTTATAAATTCCTAAACATTTTGAATACATTTGTTTAATTTTCTATGGAAAAAATCCACAGCTTTCATCAAATCTAAAAAAAAAATCCCAAAACAAAACAAAAAACCTGAGATAGCAAAATAAAAAACTATTGAAAAGAAACAAATCAATGGTTTTTCCTTTATGTAATCTTCTATAAATACATACTACTTCTCTCAACCAGTTTTTTGCTCCATAAGGATATAGTGAGTTTGACACCATACCTCCTGAGCAGGGGTCCTCAAACTACGGCCCGCGGGCCACATGCAAATACAAATATTGTATTTGTTCCCGTTTTGCTTTTTTACTTCAAAATAAGGTATGTGCAGTGTGCATAGAAATTTGTTCATAGTTTTTTTTAAACTATAGTCTGGCCCTCCAATGGTCTGAGGGACAGTGAACTGGCCCCCTGCTTAAAAAGTTTGAGGACCCCTGCTTAAGAGTATAGTTATATTAGGTTATCTACTAAGTGCAGAGATGTGGGTTTAACAATTACTGGAAATGTGGCAGGGGGAGGATAGACTTGGCATTCTTTGTGAAACAAAAACAAAACAAACACATGATACTTAAGGTAACTTTACTCTCCCTCAGAAATGGCTGTGCCTAAGTTCGCCTTAGGTGATGTGGAGTTTTTAAGATTCTCCGAAAAAAAATTCTGGATCTAACTCTGAAATGAGGTGGGGAGATTAAAGCCCTAAATGAGATATTATGATGCTTTAAAAAAAGGTATTCCCAGTAGCACTTTAAGCATAATTCTGCTACATTTCTCACTCATAATATTTTCTAAAATGTTACTCTAGTGATTTCAGATTGCATTTCATTTAATGTTTGATTAAACATCATTTCCAACAGAAAAATTCTAAAGGTGTCTTAGAATACTGTTGACAACCTGTTATAATTTATCACTTACTCTGTCAACTGCCTTAATGACCAAGTAACCTTCTGGAAACATACACTGGCACCCTGGACCTCGTGATTCTAAATTCCCTTCCCTGAGGACAAAGTAGCCTGCAGTTCTCTGTCATGTAAAATACTGTAATTGAAACCACCTATTGCCCCACTATGCAATCCCTACTAATTTTATAGTATTTCTTTCAGTCTTTTTGTAGTACATTTTCCCCACATATACTCAGTTTTGTATCTAGTATTTTCCTCACATTTAACCTTGACTCCTCTCCCACAATAAAATTCACCTAAGCCTTATCACTAGGAATGACTATCTCATGTTACACTATGTAGAGGATATACCAAATTTTGCTAAACCATACCTTTGAACACTTTTTATGTTACAATCACTATGATCAAAGCTTTCTGCATAGCTTTGTAGGAAAAAAAAATGTTCACAAATGTGTGTACACTTACATGTATTCACACACCCATACAACATAACTGAATACATGCAAAAACTACATTAATATTTAATATCATCTGAATGAAAAATGCAAATGGAGCGGGAATTTCTCATTCAATTAAAAATTTATACCCATTGTCAGAGATGAGATAGTACTGACATCCATAGGAGGAAATACCTCCTTTAAGAAGGGTACATTGTAAAGTAAACAATCTGAGAAAAGTAATCAAGTCATCATATCTTGTCCTGTATCTTGGGAAATGATTCTCTGCATATGAACAGGGACTCAAACTACAAAACTATATTTGATTTCAAGTTTTAGGGGTTTAAAAAAATTAAAATATAATTCTATCCAAAGCAAAAGAAACAAAAAAAGGAGTTTTAAGGAAAGCCTCTGGTTTACTGCTGGTACCCTAAAACACACATATGCCTATATATCTGTGTTAAGAACACATTCCTATTTCCATGCAGATAGTTTTCAAGAAGTCATACTACCAACTCCAAGAAATGTATCTGTAGTGTACAATTCTACTAAGAAAAAAACTGAAAATGTGTAGGATAGGTAACTTAGTATAAATCATCAATATTACTATTATTAGTAACAGCAGCAAAAGCTTACATTTATTGAGTGCATACTGTGTCTAGAAACAAAATAATTTTTACAAAATCCTCTAGGAAAGTAGTATTATTATCTCAATTAACAGATGAGAAAACAGGATTAGAGATATTCAAGGTCAAACAGCTAGGATTCCATCTTAGAAATCTGTATCATACCACCTGTATTATAATGCCTCACTTCAAGTTAGCTACCTTGTCTCAATTTAGATATCTTCATTCAACTTTCCTTGCTTGCCCAAAGTAGATGCTTTGCAATATTCTCTTGAAGTTACTTTCCAAATTGCCCAACTTCAATCAGGAACACTTTTATATATATCAATTATTAAACTGATAAATTCTGGTTACTGATAACTATCTGGTTAGTGAAATAAACTTTAAATGAAAAAGAGTCAGGTTTAGTGTCTAAAGTACTAAGAAGTTCAAAAGGCTTATCCAAAACTACCCAAAAGCCAATTTGGCTTTCAAATAGTTTTGCTTAGTGATATTAATGTAATAATAAACCAAATCTCTGGCAGTTTTTAGGGTTTAATGTCCTTCAGGGTAGACAAAAAATATTTTGATATGAAGAGCTATCTATTGTATACTAATATATAAATGCCTAAGCGCCTGGAGCAACCCAAGCGACCAGAATGACTGGTAGCTATGACGCGCACTGACCACCAGACGCTCAACGCAGGAACTGCCCCCTGGTGGTCAGTGTGCTCCCATAGTGGGAGCGCTGCTCAGCTGACCGGGCGCCAGATGCAGGGCTCATGCAGGCGCAGCGGGCTGGGATGAGCTGGAGTGGCAGCCAAGAGCGACAGGCAGCACTGCACTGCTGGTTTTGGCCCAATCCCCACAGGCCATGCCAAGGGACCCCACCAGTGCATGAATCCGTGCACCAGGCCTCTAGTAAAACACACAAAGTTTACCTCCAGACTTCACCATCGTGCCATACCAAGCAGTCATATACAGGGCCAGGATCACTATATTTTTTCTCAAAAGAATTTAGCAATTCCACTTGACTTTGAAGCTCCTCTTTGATTAGTTTATTTACCTAATCAATGGGAAAATACATTAATATTAGTAATTTTGTACTCTTGAAAAGTTGTATTAACATATAACCACAGACATTGTGACCTAACAGTAGTTATTTTACCCTGGAAAATTTTAAGAAATTTTTCTTTTTATATCTATGCAACTTGTAGTTCAATTTAATGATGCAGGCATCAATTAATATATTAAACATTTAAAAAATAATACTTCTTTTACTCAATCTTTCATTCATTCACTTACTCCACCCACTTTGAGAAGGACACTATGTTTTATGTTGGTGATATCATTTGGCCAAAACATGTTTTCGTTACATATCCTTTATCTACATTACTCATTTTCAAAAGTAATTATAAAATTGCTATAAATAGGTTATCAACTTTTACATTTTTATATTGGGACTGTTTCCATTTAAAATCTGTTTCTTAAGAACCCAATAATAGGAACCATAAACTATCTTATCTCTTTTAGAATATACTACGTTAAGTATATACTATATACATTATCATGTACATATAAGCTATTTAACCATTTTGATCTACAATGAGAATTTCATATGCTTTGACCTAAGTATGTTTTAACTACAAACTACATTAGACTGCTGTACATTCACCTGAATGGTTCTAGTGAATAAAAATTTAATTTTTATAAATTCCAAAAATTTTAAGATATCTACACCCCTATGTTCATTGCAGCATTATTTACAACAGCCAAGATATGAAAGCAAATTAGGTATCCATCAATCAGTAACTGGATAAAAAAAGATGTGATAGATATATACAATGAACTATTACTCAGCAATAAAAAAGAATGAAATCCTGCCATTTGTGATAACATGAATGGGAAGGTATTATGCTCAGTGAACTAAGTCAGACAGAGAAAGACAAATACCAAAGGTTTCACTTATATATAGAATCTAAACACACAACACACACACACACACACACACACACACACAATATTCAAAACAGTATTTTTCATAATAGCCAAAAACTGAAAACAAAGAAAATAACAATATGTAGAATGGATATATACATTTGTGCTGTATCCAACAAATATCAAGGGAAGTGAACAAACTATTTCAACACCCCAAATATGGATGAATCTCACAAATATACTGCATGAGATCAGCTACACATGAAAGAATGCACACTGCATGATTCCAGTTTACAAATTTCAAAATAGGCAAAATGATTCAATAGTTTTAGAAGTTAAGCCCTGGCCGGTTTGGTTCAGTGTCGGCCTGCGAACTGAGGGGTCCCGGGTTCGATTCCAGTCAAGGGCACATGCCCGGGTTGTGGGCTCGATCCCCAGTGGGGGACTTGCAGGAGGCAGCTGATCCACCATGATTCTCTCTCATCACGGATTTTTCTATCTCTCTCTCCCTCTTCCTTCCTCTCTGAAATCAATAAAAATATATTTAAAAAAAAAAAAGAAGTTAGGATGGTGGTTGCCTTTAAGAAGGAACAAGAAAGCAATAACTAGGAAGAGGCATGAGATGCGATTGTGATAATTCATGAATACACACTTAGATTTAAGCACTTTACATGTTCTTATATGCTCAATAAGTTTTTAAAAATTAGTACATATGTGAACTGATTTCAGATAAACACTAAAGAAAAAATGAGTAAAACTAAACAACTTAAAACTTGTGGGAAAAAACAGTCTATTAATAATTCTCTAAGAACTGTATGGTACAGGGTCCTATAGTAATGTTTAAATAAAAATGACGAGCACCAACTTGAGAAGGGCAATTGTTGGCAACATCAAATTCTTCTTGTTTTCTACAAGCTTCTGCCAGGGCCATTCTGTGAACAGGGTCCCAGATTTTTTCCTTCCGTTCTTTCTGTAAATACAGAAAAATTACCTCCCAATGAGGTTGACAGATATTCAGGTAAACCTAGGCATTCATTCATATGTGGACCTAGTTATCAGCTGTGATGCTACATGATTCTCATAAGGAGGATAAAAAAAATCATTTATAATCAGGTTGATAAAGCAATGAATGGATTATTAAAAAATGATTTCATCCACTGCATCTAGGTTTTAAGAGAAGCTTATCAAGACACACCTAAATGTATTTTTATGCATTGTATGCCACAATTTAAATCCTTCAAAGAGTAAATAATACAATGTCAGATAACTGAATTCCCAGTCAATGAAAGTAAAAAAACAAACAAACCTGTATTTTGGGACCTTACAGAACTGAGAAATGTCTCAAGATAACTAGAAGCATAGGATCCAGGAGGAAGACTGCAGCTGTATTTTGATGGACATGCAGGCTTCCTTAATTTCCCCCCTCTCTGGCATATTAATTTCTGATCCTCTTTGACTTGATAGGTTTATTTTTTACTAAAATTCATCTTACCTTAATTTCCATGGTCTTTAACCCATGGTGCCTCCCAAAGGAAAAGTCCTTTCCAGTAAAATAAGCAACTTGACTGAGCTAAGGAGTGCGGGGTTCAGCTTTAACTTTATCACTCTATTTTTGTATGTTAATTTATACCTAATCAACACAGTTGATTAAATTTAATACAGTGCATAAAAACATTGTGCTGTATATGTGTACTTCAGCCTGAAATTTTAAAATAAAATAGTACCAAATAAAAGTTAGGTGCACTATTTTTGTAATAATGATTGGAATCTAGCAAGTATTGATTATTATAAATGTAATATATCTTCTTATGGCCCATAGACCCCTGGAGAAGCAGATAATGACATTATGATTAGATAAAAGGACGCAGAGGTCTTACCTTTCAGGCTCGTTTTCAAGGTTTACATCTCATTTTACAGTTGAAGCCCTGAACCCTGTCTACATCAGCAACTAGTATCATAGCCATCTTCTACAGTGGCACTGTCAAATACGGGAGCCACTAGCCACATGGTGCTTTTTAAACTGAAATTCTAAAATATTACATCAATTAAAATTTCAATTCCTTAGTCATACTAGTCACATTTCAAGTTCACAATAGCTACCTGTGGCTAGTGACTACCATAATGGACAGATACTGAACATTTTGAACATTTACATCATCACTGAAAGGTCTACTGAATAGTGCTGCTTTAAAGCAGGCTCCTTATCCCTCTATTCACAGCTCTACTTCTCTAATGACAGATTTGTGCTTCCTATACTGCAGCTGCTTTAGGTTTGAGTAACACTTCCTTAATACTAAATGATAACTAACTGGAATCAAGGCTAATCTATGGGAAAATAGGACAAATGGTCATAAAAGCTAAAAAGTATGGCTTTTAAATCAACTGTCTTTAATCGTTTTGAGGTTTAAAAAAAAAGTCTTTCAAAAATCCAATGAAAGCTATATGCCATTTCCCAGAAAAACACAAATGTACAAACATTGAATACAATTTCAGTGTATCGAGTTTCCCTAAGCTTATCCATGTGTTCAATATTAAGAACAGTGACTTTAATAGGTAAAATTCCATTGAACAGAATCTTTCTTTAAGAAGTCATTGTTTGAAAGTCTCTCATCATCCAAAATAATTAAAAGTTAGTGAGAATTAATAATTTTTTTCTTCAGTAGGAATAAAATTTGAGAAAGAAGATAAGTCAGTGATACTAGATTGAACATCACCTGTATCCTTTCCTTGAGAGCCTTTGGATAGAAGTCGTAGCCATTTTTTATGCCAATATGATATCTGCCTGAGGGATTTGTCCAGCTTGCAGGAATCTATAGAAAAAAAAGTAAATTATTGATGCACTAAATGCTTCCCAATTCCAACGACTTACTTACTGGAGAAAAATGTATTTCACTTCTATCCTAATGGCTCAACTTGGATGATTAGGCTCATATACTAGAGCACTATTTTTAATATTTTAAAGTGCCACTTAAATCTCTCTCTGGCTCCTTTTATCTCAGCCATAAATAAGATGGTTCAACTAGAATAGCCTTCATTTACACAATGCTTCATAGTTAATAAAGTGCTTTCAACATGTGCAACCTTATTAAACCACTAAGATCTTTAGTTCTTAAGTATCAATGACACCTCACCTCTCCCTTCATCATTCTATTACCCATCAAATAGTTGGGAGGGGAAGCAATTTACAGAACCTCTTAATCTTCGATTTCTCATTAATAACAAGAGCTTCATTGGGCTCTAAGATATAACAGATAATGTCTAGAAACTAAGTAAGAGCTCTTTGCGTTAGTAAGAAAAAAGTTCTATAAGATCATTTTAATTATATATAACACTAGAGGCCTGGTGCACAAAAATTCGTGCACTGGAGGGCGGTTCCCTCAGCCTGGCCTGCCCCCTGGGATCCCTCAGGGGATGTCCTAAGCCACAGTCTGGCCCCACTCTGTGGGAAGTGACCAGGAAGATCAGGAGAAGGTGCTGCCCCCATCATTCCGCTGCTACTGCCAAAGCCGGCCGCCGTTGCCAGGGCTACTGACCCTCAGCCCTGGCTTCTTAGCGCTGGCCCCGCCTCCTGCCCACTTGTGTGTGTGTGGGGGGAGCAACTGGGGCAAGGCTGGCTGGGGGAGGGGCTGTGGGAGGTTGAGGCACCTCGGTCACACCCTGTCCAGCCTCTGCGGAGGCTCCAGGACCGCAGGCCGCCCCACCTCTGCAGATGGAGGGGCCACGTGGCAGCGGGTGGGACCAGCCCGCCTCTCCCAGTGCCGCATCTGCAGATGGAGGGGCCACCCGGTGTGTGTGGGACTGGCCTGGGCCCTCGACACCGTTGCCTCTGTTGCACCACCCGGCCTTGGCCCTCGCAGCTGCTGTGGCTTTGTCTGGAAGACATCCGGTCTAATTAGCATATTACCCTTTTATTAGTATAGATTTTATAATAATCTTTTCAACTATCTCAAAGTATTTAAAAATAACATTAAAGCTTTTAACTAACAGAATGATGTAAGCAGTATGGCCAGTTTTACAAATGGAGAAAGCAAAGAAGCAAAAAGAAATTAAATTGCTTGCCCAAACGGAAAAGTAGGAAAGAAAACTGGAATATGGTTCTATTATGGAAACCAAAATATTCAGCATAAAATTCAGAGTATGCAATTTACAGTCATATAAACCTGGCTATGAATCCAACCTCTTAACTAGGTGGGAACCACAGGCTTCTAGCTCCTCATGTTTAAAAGGAAGAAAATAATCCCTACCTTATGATTCTCATGAATAACAAAATGCACTGAACATCAACCAAGTTGAAATGTCAATAAGGAAAATGCGGAGGATTCAGACTCTTTGTAATCATAGGACCTATAATCACTAAAACCAGCTTTTAAATGTGTATAAATTATGAGGTCAAATTCTCAACCACTCAGAGTTGGTTCACTCATCAATTCTCATTTATGCAATATCCTTAACCAACTCATCCCCACATCTCTCATCAAATTGTTCCCCAGATAAGAAAGTTTGGGATGAAATTTTCTCACAACTAAATAAGAAAAAAGAATCACTCACAAAAATTAAAAGATATACTGACCTTTTAAAAGCCTGCATATCAGTAATCATTTCTGAATGAATTGGACTGTCTGGATTATGAGACATTTCAACTATGTTGGCATATAAACTAGCACTTTTCATTCAAAACTGAACCTTCTTTAGACAATAGGAATTCTAAGCTCTAATGTTCTTGCAATAGCCGATGATGTAACAATAATAATAAAGTGTTGCAACAACAAAATGTTAAGTAATCACTAGTTGGCAAATTCAAAGAATATTTAATCACAGGCGTGTTACTACACAATGGACTTTGTAACCCTAAGTTAGTGGCAACTTCTTTTACTAAGAGATTACAAAAAGCCCTGAACTATCAAAGGATTTAATGCATGGGTGGGAGCCTTTTTTCTGCCACGGGCCATTTGGTTATTTAATAACATCATTCTTGGACCACACAAAATTATCAACCTAAAAATTAGCCTGCTAGCCAGGGTGATGTGGCTCAGTAGTTGAATGTCAACCTATGAACCAAAAGGTCACCAGTTCGATTCCAGGTCAGGGTACATGCCAGGATTGCAGGCTCTGTCCTCATTAGGGAGCATTCAGGAGGTAGCTGGTCGATGTGTCTCTCTCATCAATGTTTCTCTCTCTCTCTCTAGAAAAATCAATAAAAACATATTTTTAAAAAATTAACCTGCTGTATTTGGTCAAACATTTAATTAAATCACCCCTTAATGCAGCGGTTCTCAACCTATGGGTCATGACCCCTTTGGGGGTCAAACGACCCTTTTACAGGGGTGGCCTAAGACCGTCGGAAAACACATATTGAATATATAATTACATATTGTTTTTGTGATTAATCACTATGCTTTGTTTAATTTGTAACAATGAAAATACATCCTGCATATCAGATATTTACATTATGATTCATAACAGTAGCAAAATTACAGTTATAAAGTAGCAATGAAAATAATTTTATGGTTGGGGGTTACCACAACATGAGGAACTGTATTAAAGGGTCACGGCATTAAGAAGGTTGAGAACCACTGCCTTAATGCCTTGTCAGGGCCAGACCAAATGATTTCTTGGGCCTTATATGGAGCTCAGGCCAGATGTCCCCCACCCCTGATATTAGAATAAGTAATTACAAGAACTGTGAAATGAACAGCTGTTTATTTAATTACAATTATTTAAAATATATGTAATACAGCCCTGGCCAGTGTGGTTCAGGTGGTTGGAGCAACATCTTATGCACTGAAAGGTTGTGGGTTTGATTCCCCATCAGGGCACATACCTAGGTTTGATCCACAGTGAAGGCGCATATGGGAGGCAACCAATCGATGTTTCTCTCATCTCATCTTTCTGTCTCTCTTTCTCTCTCCCCCACCCTCTCTCTCTCTCTCCCCCACCCTCTCTCTCTCTCTCTCTCACACACACACACCCTTCTCCTCTCTCTAAAACCAGTAAAATATATCCTCTAGTGAGCATTAAAAAATTATATTTAATTTTAAAAAATAAAGTATATGTAATACAATAAAAATAATCTGATAGACATAACTTACATTTATTTTAAAAAACCAAAATCTGCATGTTCCCTGCAACCAGATACTTTTGTTCTTAAAAGCTTTCTTTTTTATTTTATTTTATTTTTTTTAAACCTCACTGGAAGATATGTTTACTGACTTTTAGAGAGAGGATGGGGGGGAGAGAGAGAAAGAAAAACAAACATTGATGTGAGAGAGAAACATTGGTTGCCTCTTGTATGTGCCCTGACCAGGAATCAAACACACAACCTTTTGGTGTATGGGATGAAGATGAAGCTACAACCAAATGAGCCACCCAGATAAGACAGCAACCAGATATTTTTCTTTCTTTTTTAAAAAAAAAATATTAAAAAAAAAAATATTTTATTGATTTTTTACAGAGAGGAAGGGAGAGGGATAAAGAGTTAGAAACATCGATGAGAGAGAAGCATGGATCAGCTGCCTCCTGCACAACCCCTACTGGGGATGTGCCTGCAACCAAGGTACATGCCCTTGACCGGAATCGAACCTTGGACCCTTGAGTCCGCAGGCTGACGCTCTATCCAGTGAGCCAAACCAGCCAGGGCCAGATATTTTTCTTTTCAAATCACTACTATGTACTTTCCTCATAGAATACTTTGCCACAAAAATTAAACTAAAAAAAAAAAATCAGAAATTATGGTTCTGCTATCTAACCTTAACCAAGTTAGAATAAAGCTAACCATTCTTTATGAGGCAATTATGGAAAACGTCATTTTACGTATTTGAGTATTCTTTACAAATGAAGACATTTTCAGTCTCTTTAAAAATCAAAACTTTATATTTTGACCATTTTAAGTTGGTATCTTTAAAATGGTTTTAAATACATGATCACTATAACATAATAAGACTGATTGTCACACAAGAAACAGAATCTCTTAAATTAGTCATTACATCTCTTCTCCCTGGGTCTTTTAAAGATGCCTAACAAAATGAACATTTTCTTATGAGTCAAGTGTCATCCTTAGTGTTAATGTTCCATGCAGTGAAATCCTATTAAAGAGGTATTTTTTGCCTCCAAACATCATCACTTTGGGTATTAGGACTTCAACATATGAATTTACAAACATTCAGTCTGTAACACATGAAAAAGGAAGCAAAATATTATTGCCTGCTGTCTGCCTGTGATAGGCAGATTCTAAAATCACCCATGCCCTTGTATAGTATTCTCCGCTTGGTGAAGGCAGGATCTATGAATATCACTCCTGTGATTATGTTATGGTAAGTAATATGGCAAAGATGAAGGATATTGCAGGTACAATTGTGGTCCCTAATCAAGTGACTGTGTTAATCAAAAGGGAGATTAGCTTTGTGGGTGTGACCTAATGGTGAGCTCTTTAAAAGAGAGACTGAGGCCATTCCTGAGGTCAGAGAGACTCTTCTGTTGGCCTTCAATAAGCAAGCTATCAGGACAAAATACATTGTGCTAACAACCATGTGAACTTAGAAGAGGAGTCTCAGATGAGGCCACTGTCCCCACCAACACTTGACTGCAGTCTTCTGAGACCATGAGCAAAGAGCCATGCCGGGACATCTGACCCATGGAAACAGTAAGATAAATGTAGGAATGTATATGATTTTAAGCTAATTTTTTGTTACTTTGTTATGCAGCACAGAAAACTAACCCATTGCCACAACAAACTTTTCCAGTAGATAATGCTCAAACATAATTCAGACAGATGGTAAAGAATGGAAAAAGTTAAACATAGCTCTTTACACACATAAATAACCACAAACTTATTTCCCAAACTAATTCTGCTTATTGGTTTAAAACAGGGGTCCTCAAACTACGGCCCGCGGGCCACATGCAAATACAAATATTGTATTTGTTCCCGTTTTGTTTTTTTACTTCAAAATAAGATATGTGCAGTGTGTATAGGAATTTGTTCATAGTCTTTTTTTAAACTATAGTCCGGCCCTCCAACGGTCTGAGGGACAGTGAACTGGCCCCCAGTTTAAAAAGTTTGAGGACCCCTGGTTTAAAAGATGAGTACTGAATAAAAATCAAATTCTTGCCATCTAACAAACTCATTAGCTAATGCTTCATGAACTGGTCTATGTTTGTTTTCTAATAATTTTTCATATTTTTTGCTTATTCCAGCCTGTCTACCAATTATAAGGAACTAAAAGCCTGGTGCACAAAATTCGTGCACAGTGGTGGGGATGGGGGGTCCCCTTGGTCCAGCCTGTGCCCTCTCACAGTCTGGGACCCCACAGAGGATGTCTGTCAACTTAGGCCCAATCCCTGGGGGAGCAGTCAGACATCCCTCTTGCAGTCCAGGGCTCTCGCAGTCCGGGACCCCTTGCTCCTTACCACCCGCCTGCAGCGGAGGTGGGAGAGGCTCCCACCACCATCACTGCACTCGCCAGCTGTGAGCCCAGGTTCTGGCTGAGTGGTGCTCCTGCTGTGGGAGTGCTCTGACCACCAGGAGGCAGCTCATGCATTGAGCGTCTGCCCCTTGGTGGTCAGTGCACGTCATAGCGACCAGTTGTTCCACCATTCCATCAGTTTGCATATTAGGGTTTTATTATATGGTTAGATAAAACAAAGCTAATCACTTAAGTCTATAATTATTAAAGCCTAAATATTTCATGTTCAAGTTCCCAGAAGGGCTAGGAAAAGATGAAGGCAAAACTGTCATCTGGTCACTTTTCCCATTTTTCTATTCAAAACTTGAAAGTTTAATAATCTGGCAATCACACTGGGAAACACACACACACACACACACACACACACACACACACACCCATTCTAAGCCTGCTATCAAACAACAAAACAATGACTTCCTCAAAGATGGTCCCTATCAACCCCCACCCTCCTGGTATTCATGCCATTGTAAAATCCCCTCCCCTTAAGTGTGTGCTGGAATTAATGACTCACTTCTAATGAAAAGAACATGGTCAAGTGTCACTTCCAAGATTAAGAACATGACAGAAATAATAGGATGTCACTTCTAAGATTGATTTATAAAAAGACCATGGCCTCCATCTTGGGGATTCTTTCTTGGGAGTCCTTCCCAGGGGGAAGAGAGCTACATGTTGTGAAGGAGACTCATGGAGAGGTCTAAGTAGCAAAGAATAAGTCTGCCAATGACCACTTGAGCAAGCTTGGAAACTGAATCCCTTCCCCAACAAAATGGAGCATTCAGATGAAACTGCAGCCCTGACCAACAACAAGCTCAGAAGAGATCTAGAATGAGAGGCACCCAGCTAAGTCACATCCAGATTCCTGACTCACAGACACTGAGATAACAAATATTTATTGTTATAATCATGAAGTTTTAGAGTAATTTGTTATACAGTAATAGCTATCTAATACTCACCATACCATCAAATATAAGCTAAAATTATTAGTTTGAGACAATACAAAAAATGAAAAGAAAAAAATCCATAAAAAGATAAAAGCTCCAACCTGAAGCACTCTTCCTGAGAGGCCAATAATTTCACCATCTTTTGGCTCTACTACTGTAGCAGTATTCACATCACCACTTCCTGTTGTGTCAATGATATCAACAAGCTTTGGTTTTCCATCAGATGTAACCTAAAAATTAAAGAGAATTAAAATATGAGTTATAGTTTTAAGTTTTTTTCCTTAAAACAACGTCAATCCTCGTGTGTGTGCGCGCGCATAGGTACACATATATAAAACATCCTATAAAAATCTGCATTTGTTATAAAAAGAACTGAATTGTTTTAAGCCAAAAGTCTGATAATACTAAAAAGAAAATTTACTCCTAGAAAACACCACAGAATCCTTCAAGTGGTTTCACATACTTGGTGAATAAATATATACTGAGCATTTACTATAGACCACACTCTGTTTTAGGGTTGGGAATATAATAATGATCAATACACAAAAATCCCTGACCTCACAGATCTTATATTAAACAGTCACTAAACAAGTAAAAAATATAACACATCAGTTGGTGATAACTACTATGGAGACAAGTTAAGCAGGAAAAGGGCACAGGAAGTATGGGAGTTTTTATTTCAATCAAGATGGTCAAAAAAGGTATCACTGAAGAGGTAACACTTGAAAAAAGATCTGAAGGTGAGCTTTGAGCTACACAAGCCCAAAACTTTAGGGGGAAAATGTTTAATAACATGTCATAATTGGATGCCATAATAAGCACTCAAACTTCATAAATATCCAAATTCAAACTTAACACTAAAACTTGTTTCTCACCAGGCTTTGCCATCTCAGGAAATCAACACACAAGCCAGAAACTTAAAAGTCCTTCTCTAGCTCTTTAGTTTATCCCCCACATCAAATCTGTCAGGAAGTCCTCTTAATTCTACTTCTAAAATATAATTCAAATCCACCCTCTTCTCTTGATTTTCACTATCAGTACCCTCCACTAACCATGCTTTCTTGCCTTCATACTAAAATGCCAGTGTCTCCCAGTGTCTTGGCCCCCACAGAAATTAATATCCAAACAAACTATATTATGCCAGTCCTCCACTGAACACCCTGCTATGGATTCACTGTGTGATCAATATAAAAAGCCTTTGCCATATGTGACCCTACAAGAGATCCCACCTCAGAGCAAAAGAGTCACACAGACTAAAAGTGAATGGGTAGAAAAGTATATTGCATGCAAATGGAAATGAAAAAAGCTGGGGTAACAATACTCCTATTTGACAAAATAAATTTCAAACTAAAAGCCATAAAAGAGACAAGGAAGGTCATTACATAATATTTAAAGATATCGATCCAACAAGAAAATATAACCTTTGTAAACATATATGCACCCAATATAGGTGCACCTAAATATATTTAATAATAATAATTTAAAACAACAACACCTCTTAGAAAACTTTAAGGGAGAGACTGACAGCAATACAGGTATAGTAGGGGACTTTAACACCCCACTCACAGCCACTGGATAGATCTCCCAGACGAAAAAGGTCAACTATAAGAATTAGAAAGAGAACAACAAAAGCCCAGAGTAAGTTGAAGGAAGGAAATATTAAATATCAGAGCAGAAAAAAATGACACAGAGGCTAAAAAAACACACAACAAAATATCAATAAAATAAAGAGTTCGTTATTTGAAAAGATAAACAAGATTGATGAACTGCTAGCCAGGCCCATCAAGAAACAAAGAGAGAGAACTCAAATAAAATCAGAAATGAAAGAGTTGAAGTAACAACTGACATCACAAAAATGCAAAGGATTGTAAGAAAATACTACAAACAACTATATGCCAATAATTTGAACAACCTGGGTAAAATGGACAAATTCCTAAAAATATAAAATCTTCCAAAACTCAATCAAGAAGACGCAGAAAACCTAAATAGACCTATTATAAGAACAAATGAAATTGAAGCAGTAATCAAAAAAACTCCCAGCAAACAAAAGTCCTTAAGTCTGTATGGCTTCACAGGTGAGTTTTACCAAACATTCAAATAAGAGGTAACACCTAGCCGCCTCAAACTATTCCAAAAATTCTAGAGGAGTGAAGACATCCAAGCTCTCTTTATGAGACCAGCATTATCCTAATTCCAAAACCAGATAAAGCTATCACAAAGAAAATTACAAGCCAATAACCCTGTCAAACATAGATGTGAAAATCCTCAACAAGTTATTACAAATCAGATCCAGCAATATATTAAAAAGCTCAGACACCATGACCAAGTGGGATTTATTCCAGGGAAGCAAGACTGTTACAATATATGCAAATCAATAAACGTGATTAATCACATAAACAAAATGAAGGATAAAAACACATGATGATTATCAATAGACACAGAAAAGCATTCAACAAAATCGAGCATCCATTTATTATAAAGACTTTCAGGAAAGTGGGAACAGAGGGATCATACCTTAACATAACTACTACTATGTATAACAAACTTACAGCCAACATTATATTCAATGGGAAAAAACTAAATGTGTTTCCCTAAAGAACAGGAACAAGACAGGGCTGTCTTCTTTCACCACTCTTATTCGCCATAGTACTGAAAGTCCTAGCCACAGCGATCAGACAAGAAAAAATAAAAGAAGCAACCAAACTGGAAAGGAGGAAGTAAACCTGTCATTATTCGAAGATGACATCTTATTGCACATAGAAAACCCTAAAGACTCCACCAAAACACCCCCAAATTTTTTAAAATATATTTTTATTGATTTCAGAGAGGAAGGGAGAAGGAGAGAGAGAGATAGAAACATCAATGATGACAGAATATTATCGACCACAGCCTCCTGCATACCCCCTACTAGGGAACAACAAACCCACAACCTGGGCATGTGCCCTTGACCGGAATCGAGCCCAGGACCCTTCAGTCCGCAGGCCGACGCTCTATACACTGAGCCAAATCAGCAAGGGCAACCCTGCTAAATTTAATAAATGAATTCCACAAAGTAGCAGGATATAAAATTAACATCCAGAAATGGATGGCATTTTTTATATACCACTCAAAAAGAGAAACTAAAAAAAAAATCTTATTTACCATTGCAACAAAAACCTAAGATATACTAGTAAACTTAACCTCAGAGATACAAAAATTTGTACTCAAAAAATTATAAGACATAGGAAAAAAATAGAGAAAGATACAAACAAGTAGAAACATATACCATATTCATAGATTGGAAGAATTAACATCATTAAAATGTCCATACTACCTAAAGCAATCTATAGATTTAATGTAATCCCAATTAAAATACAAAAGGCATATTTCACAGATTTAGAACAAATATTCCAAAAATGTATATGAAACCACAGAAGGCTGTGAATAGCCTCAGCAATCTTGAGGAAGAACAAAATGGGCGGGATCACAATATAAGTCAAACTATACTACAATGCCATTGTAATCAAAACAGCCTGGTACTGGCACAAAAACAGGCACATAGACCAACGAAACAGAACAGAGAACCCAGGAATCAGCCCAAGTCATTATGCCCAATTAATATTTGACAAAAGAGGCAAGAGCATACAATGGAGTAAGGATATGATATTCTCTTTAATAAATAAGGTTGAGAAAATTGGACAGGTACATGCAAAAATGAAACTAGACTATCAATTTGCATCACACACGAGAATAAACTCAAAATGGATAAAATATTTAAATTAAGTCACAAAAGCAAAAAATCCTAGAAGATAGGCGTCAAAATTTCAGATGTCTCACATAGCAGTATTTTCACTGATACATCTCCTAGGGCAAGAGAAACAAATAAACAAATGGGAATACATCACACTAAAATGCTTCTACAAAGCAAAATAAACCATCAACAAAATGAATAGGGAACCCACTTTATGGAAGAACATTATTTGCCAATGACAGATCTAATAAGGGGTTAATTTCCAAAATATGTAAAGAACTCATACAACTTAACAAAAGGAAAACAAAAAAATCCAACTAAAAGATGGGCAAGGGACCTAAATAGACACTTCTCCAAAGAGCCAGATGGCCAAGAGACATATGAAAAAATGCTCAAAGTTACTAATTATCAGAGATATGCAAATTAAAACTACAATGAGGTATCACCTGATAGAATGATTACTATCAAAAAACCAACAAACAAATGCTGGCCAGGATGTGGAGAAAAGGAAACCCTAGTACACTGCTGGTGGGAATGCAGACTGATGCAGCCACTGTGGAAACAGTATGGAGTTTCCTCAAATAATTAAAAATGGAACTGCAGTTTGACCAGCAATCCTACTTCTGGGAATATATCTTAAGAATCCTGAAACACCAATCAGAAAGAATGTATGCACGCCCCTGCAGTGTTATTTATAACTAGAGGCCCAGTGCACAATATTTGTGCACTGGGGGGGGGGGGGGGGAGGAGCCCTATGGGGAAGGGTCCCTCAGCCGGGCCTGCGCCCTCTCACAGTCCGGGACCCCTTGCTCCTTACTACTTGGCTCGCTGCTCCTTAGCGCTGCGGCAGAAACGGGATAAGCTCCTGCCACTGCAGCTGCGCTCACCAGCCGTGAGCCCTGCTTCTGGCTGAGCACACTGACCACCAGGGGGTAGCTCCTGCATTGAGCGTCTGAACCCTGGTGGTCAGTGCAGGTCATAGCAACTAGTTGTTCTGCTGGTAGTTCTGCCATTAGGCTTTTATTATATAGAATAATTAAGAAGTGGAAACAGCCCAAGTGCCCACCAGTAGATGAGTGGATAAAAAAGCTGTGGTACATTTACACAATGGAATACAGGGTGCTGAAAAGAAAGAAGGATTTCTTACCCTTTGTGACAGCCTGGATGGACTTGGAGATTATTATGCTAAATGAAATAAGACAAAGACAAAGAGCACATGATCTCACTTATTTGTAGAATCTAATGAACAAAATAAACTGACTAACAAAATAGGTCCAGAGGCATGGATGAATGGAACAGACTGACAGGCTCCAAAAGGATGGTGGTGGGAAGAAAGGGAAGAGATTAACCAAAGAACAGATATGCATATATGCATAGACAATGGACACAGACAATAAATAGTGTGGTAAAGACCTGGGGAGGGCAGAAGCTGGTTGGATGGGACAAAGGCCAGGCTAATGGGGAACATATGTAATACTCTGCAATACTATCAACCATAAAATAAAATAATAATAAAAAATAAATTTTAATTTTAAATGCTCTGTAGTTAAGGTATACCTGAAAGGAGAGGAAAAGTCACTAGGCACACATTTTTTCCTTATAAGGCAAAGCAAGGGAGTGGCTGGTGGACTCCAAATCTCACTCCAATCATGTTGCCATGGAAAACCAGGGGCTGATAGCTTTGTTAGGGGCTGCACAGCTGTGATTTTTATGTATGGTAGTTCTCAATCTAAATGTTTATTCCTTGGGAGCTGTCTATACACGTATTTTAATACAGTGGGGCCTTGACTTACGAGTTTAATTCGCTCAGTGACGGAGCTCGTAACTCAAATTACTCGTATGTCAAATCTTAAAGTGAACGAGTGAGAGTGAGACACGTGATGCTGGGCTGATGTTGTGGCGTTCACTGTGACGTTCGCTGCGCCAACTAGCGGCGGGGTATCTGAAGCTGGCTTGTAACCCGAATTTTAGCTCGCAACTCAAAGCAAAAAATCGGCCGAGAGACGGCTCGTATCTCGAAAAACTCGTTAGTCGGGACACTTGTAAGTCAAGGCCCCACTGTAGTACTAAGAATACAAATCACCTTTCTCATTTAATGAGTAAACAACTT
Organism: Myotis lucifugus; assembly: GCF_000147115.1. Lineage (NCBI taxonomy): Eukaryota > Metazoa > Chordata > Mammalia > Chiroptera > Vespertilionidae > Myotis > Myotis lucifugus. The sequence continues at coordinate 8,164,843 of NW_005871081.1, forward strand.
GAGATCAAGTAATCACAAGAGATCACTAACAGTCAGACACAGATCCCTCTCATTAGAAACCTCATTATCAGCATGTAGGAAGAAAGCCTAATGCGATTTAATGGCTTAACACCTACTATTTTTTAAAAAACTTTACTTTATTTCAGAGAGGAAGCCAGAGGGAAAGAGAGACAGAAACATCAATGATGAGAGAGAATCATTGATTGGCTGCCTCCTGCACGTCCCCTACTGGGGATCAAGCCCACAACCTAGGCATGCCCCTGACCAGAAACAAACCTGGGACCCTTCAGTCCGCAGGCTGACACTGAGCCAAACCAGCTAGGGCAACACCTACTATTGACAGGGCTTTACTTACTAGGATCTCTCTCTCATTCAAAAATGTCTTATATATGCTATTTTCTATCCATGTACTTCTTACTTCACCATTAGACGAAAGCAACCACTGCACTGGAGATAGTAAGTCAAAAAAGGGAATTTAGAATTAGGAATGAGAAGTTTTAAAACAGCAAACCCGCTGAGAATTTTGCAATGGAGTTCTGGGAGAAGGAAAGAAGGAAATTGAACTTCTGACAGAACTATATCCCTCATCTTTCAGGAGAGGGAGCTGTCACAGGAGAAGGAGGGACTGAAGAAGACAGGGACAGTTATTTTGAGTAGAGCTAAAGTAATCAACCCCGTGTACTTTGGGTGGGAGACTGAGAAATGCTTACTGGCCCATCAAGCTCGCTGCACAAAACATAAAATGTCCAAAGGTTTTCCCCAAAAGTCAAGAATCTAAGTTCCTTTTTATCTCCACTGAAATAGTTATGGTAGAGGAATTGGTAAGGCTTGGGAAGCATCCATTAAACATTTGTAGAAGACCAAAACAAAAGGGGGGAAGGGCTCACAAATTATCACAAACAAAACAACATGAATGTATGAATATTTACTTGAAATTTCATGGAAGATACTGACAATATTGTCTTAAGCAAGGAAAGGTAGTTTATAAATAAATACTATTAAATGACTATCATTCTGAAAACGTAATGAACAAATCAGGCTTTGCTTTAGAAAAGCTTACAATCCAGTTAAAAAAACAGATGATTAAAGAGATAGCTGCTGTGTAGGACAATGAATAACAAAGGTAAAGACAGAATCTATAAAAGCATTTAAGAACACAAAACCCAGTTTGGGAGAATAAGGAAAGGTTAACTGAAGAAGAATAAAAATCAAAATGAATTATATAGCACCCATTAGTAACCAATTATATATAATGATATTTTTATTATATTTTAGTAAATAAAAATAGAAAGACTTTTTTAGGACCACATGCAACCTCTTTCCCCATTTTATCTCCATGATACATTTTATCCATTCAGCAAAAATAGTCAATGCCACACATGTGATTCTGAATAAAATTAGACATATGCTTTCGGGGAATTTTAACATAACCAGGAAAAAGGTATGTAAACAGAATAAACACTGAAATGAAACATCCTCAGTGCCATATGGGTATATGAACAAATTGCTATGATTTGATTTTTATAGAGAGAGGAAAAGAGAGGGAGAGGGAAAAACATTGATGTGAGAGTGAAACACTGATCAGCTACCTCCTGAATGTCGCTGCACACATGTGCAGGACCAGGATCCAACTGGCAACCTTTTGGTACACAGGACTACACTCAACCAACTGAGCCACACCAGCTGGGCCATTACATGGAAATATCTAATGCATATTTACCTTCCAGATAGTTGGGTGATTTAAGACCCAGTATAAACTCCTTTAACTAAATATCCTCGCTTAAAAAAAGTAGTGTTTAACACTTGAGCACTTTAAAAAGTCACATGTAATTAACCTCAATCAACTTCATAGTGACACTGGGGGATGAGAATTGCTGTTACTGTACAGAAAGTAATGCAATAATTTGGTAAGCAGGCATGGGAAATTCTACTGAAGTAATTTTACTGAGATGGTACTCATCTAAACTCATCTGACCCTGTTGTTATCCTGACAAAGAACCAGTGAACCATTTACTCCACTGTACTTTTCCCACTTACCCCTATAAAAAGTATACATATTGCCCTGGCGGGTGTGGCTCAGTTGGTTGGAAGAGTCCTCTCCTACACCAAAAAGGTGGCCAGTTCCATTCCAGGTCAGGGCACACACCCAGGTTTCCGGTTGGATCCCCGGGCAGGTACATGGGGGAGGCAATCAATCAATGTTTTCTCACACTGATGTTTCTCTCTCTCTCTCTCTCCCTCCCTCCCTTCCTCTAAAAAAACAATAAAGAAAAAAGGTAAACATACTATACCACAACAGAATGGAGACCATTACTGCTCGGTAATAAAGCTTCAATGAGGTTAGAGCTGTCATTGTTATACTAGAACAACTAATTGTACCACTAGGGCTACCAGGAGGGGGCTCAGTACCTGCTCTTCTGATTCACCAAGCTGCCCGGTTTGGTTTGTGTTATTCTCCAGAGTGCTGCTGAAGAATTAACAGGAGGAACCAGAGGTTCCCTTTTCACCCCGGATTACATCCTAGCCTCCAAAACGCTACCTCAATTATTAGAAAGCACAGTCCAGGGGAGGGAGAGGCATGGGAGGAAGAAGAGAATTATTTAATTTCAGCGTTTAGTGTAGAAAGGAGGGTTAAGAAACACAAATGAAGAACTGAAATACAGGAGAGATCAGCACACACTAGGATTATCCAGGTTAGACTTTCAGGGAGATGGATCTTGAACAAGATCAGTGAAATTGTTTACTACTGGATTTCAGTAACAGGCTAAGACTAAATTTACATAAGTCAAACTTTGGAAACTTTAAGCAGAATACGTTTAATCCAGAGACACATCCTTTAAAATTACCTTTCAGGATGGCACCCTGGTCTCACGATTATAAAGCTGCCTAAGGCAAAACTAAGTCATGGTTAAGTTTTTATGGAAGTATGCTGTCTTATATTTGGAGGTTAAAAATATACCTAAGTATAATTTAATCAAGTCTGAAGTTCTCCAAAACCAAACTAAATTAAAAGTTGTTCTTATGTCAAATAAAGACTAAGTAAGCCATGCGTCTCGGTGACCCTAAACCAGTGGGTTGCAGAAGACGGGTTAAAATAGAATACAGAAAAGTACCAGAGGAAACAATTCCGGAAGTTGACCGCATTATCTCCGTGAAACCCGGCTTTCGTGTTTCAAGATAAACAATTCTTACCAAAACCAACCTCCCAAACTCAGGAATAAAAATTGAGTTCTGGTAGGTCATTTGCCCCCTTTCTTCTCCCCACCCCCTCAACATATAACAAGAATTGTAAAAACCCTCATTTGAAAAGAGACACTGGCCGGCGCCCGGGGCACGAGGGACCTGCGGAGGGAGGGAGAGTGATGGGCGGGGGCCCGAGGGCCCGGGCCTGGCAGCACCTGGGCAGGAAGGGGCTTCCCGGGGCCAAGGCGGCCCCGGGCACCCGACCGGCCGCGCCGCTTTTGTCTGGGCC